>NC_091516.1:30244933-30257433 GCF_947461875.1 Haliaeetus albicilla
AAAATGAGTAGGAAATTGACTTACCAAATTACTTGAGTAAAAATTTCAAAAGCACCTATTTAATTTAACTATTGCTATTTAAACCATGCAAAAAACCTAGCTGGTTACTTGATTACTGGATTGTGTACTTCTGTAAATGCAATAATTTACTTCTTTTCTTTTTCACTCATGCACTACTATTCCTACCCCTTGCATTAATATAGCATCAACGATCTCAAAATCACAAGGATTTTAACTCTTGTTCAAGATAACATCTGTTTTACCTATTCATTTTGAAATATCAGAAGCTCAGGATTTATACTGAAAAATAATTCCTACCCTAACTTTTGTTTCTGACTGCAACCAGTTTTCTACATGTAGTATTGTAATAAAGGTTAGCTATATGAGAGTTCATGTGATTACAGTTATGATTACTAAAATATCAGTCATCCACATTTCCATTAGCTTTCTACTTGGTAGTTACCAATAAGCAGAAATAAAATATTAGGACTTTTAAAGCAGGAGATTACCAATTAGTGGAATTCTCCAGTGGCACAGAATAAACATTAATTATCATAATAATCATTATTCACAAAGCAAAATGTCTCTGGGATACCTGTATACTTCCTTCCTGCACTGTTCTCCAAAGTCAGCCTTATCTGCTCTCAAATCCTGAAGCAATACTTGTATTAACTAAAGACCTGACTACATAACAAATGAAAAGTTAATAATGGAGGAAAGTCATGGCATGGAGCTAAGCTTTGTTTGGAGGGAAGTTTTTTTCACCTTTTTTTCTTCTGGACATTTCACAAACTATTTAAAATGACAGCCTCACTGGAGTGCTCTCTGAGCATCCTCTGGTCATATCTCTCCAGAATTACTTTGCTTATAAATAATCAAGAAAAGCTGGAAGATCTGTTAAAAAAAAAGTTAGCTACTAAGCCACAGGAATTTCCTGAAACTAGTCAAAGAGAAACCATCACATTTTTACATTCCCAAAAGACAAGCTATAAAAGCATTTAATGTACTGAGGGGATCTTAACAGGAAGATAAGCTGGTGGCCTCAGTTTGCTTCCCTGCTCCACTAGAAATTTTCTGTCTGTTATTACGCTGCTCCCTCCAGGCTGGAGCTCCAAAAGCACAGAACCTGCTAAATTGACTTGACGCTTACCTGCTGCTCAGGGCTGGCAGCACTTGATGTCTGAGTGCACCAGAAGAAGTGTGCTATGTCTCCTGAGTTACGTGACTAGGTGCTATGAAGCAGGTCCTCCTTTTCTCATTCAAGCTAGGTTCTCTCCCATGTGCCACCAGAGGGTTTCCTCAGACCTCATCACCTGCCACATTCCCTGAGCTGTTAATAACAAGCAGTTGAGTAGAGAAGCACTTCTTTCTCCAACTTTTGTTAGAGAGATTTGACCTTTTGTGATCCTTGAAATCAGGAATTTGGGTGTTTTCCTCTGGAAGAGGATTTAGTACTATGAAAGCCCACTGGCATAGAGTAGGAGCCATGGAAGTGTAAGATTTGTAACCACTTTGTCAGAAGGACTTTCTGTTGGCTACTTGAGCCAGCCAAGTACTTAAAATCAGTGCTGTTTGTTGTGAAGTCCCATTTTGTGACACTCCGTTATCCTCACCTTCATCTTTTATATCCTGTATACCAAACTTGGTAATGAAAACACTTTGAAAATTATCCTCTGGTAAGGGTTTTTATGCACATAATTTTTTATGCCAGTAAAAATTACAAGTCCCTTATTTGAATTGTTTGGACATTTCAGTAAAGTATTGGAAGGAGAAGAATGACTAGGTACAATTTCTTTAGACTTGCAAAAACGTTTGAGAGAAGTTGTATTAAAGGGCTGTTATAGAAATTAAATAGTTACAATGTGAGAAACAATATAACATCATGGATCAATATTAATGAAAAGAAAGCAAGTAAAGAGTGCAATTAAACTGACAGTAGATGTTGATAGCACAGCACCTTGAGATTCCATACTGAGGTCCTATGTAATGCCTTAAGAACATATACATGAGTATGTTACCTCTGTAAAAAATTAGCAGTATGGTCCTCAACTAAAAATTCAAATTTTCTAGCAATATGGTTCTCCCCATCTCAGAAAGGATATTGCAAAAGTTAGGTGTTCAGTGAAAGATGAAGAAAATTATTATGAGGAAGAGTCTGTTTTGGGAGTTGAAAAACACTTTAGAGGGACTGAAAGAGGATTTTTTAAAATCTTAGATAAGAAATGAAGAAGATGAAACAGGAAAAAAAATTAAAAATAGTAAATATTAGAGAAGATATAGCAGAGACTATTTAGTTCCCTACTGTATAGCTCAAGAACAAGACATCATTCAAGAAAGCCAAAAAATTTGCTTGTTAAAAACATTAATGCATATTTGTGAATGCAGTGGTCCACAAAACATCCTTGTGGACAACAATTTTGCATAAGTCTAAAAAGGGTTTGGAAGTTATAGGACAATAGAAATGTTCAGAATTCCAATTATTACTGCAGCCAAACATTTTGGTATGTATTTAAAGTACCTTTTGAGGGGTATAAGAGCATACCTAACTAAAGAGACTAGGACATATATTATTGATACAAATTATTCCAGGTCTGCTGAGAATGAACTATTCTTCCTCTGAAACTTTCAGAACTGGACAGTCTCCAAAATAGAACAGATTTCAGCACACTCTATACCCTGTTGAAATCAATGGCATAATTTTTTAGCCTTCACATTCTTAATTCTGCTCCCTGAATAACCATACCATTGTCCATAACTTTGTTTATATCTCAAATACTCAGTTAAGAAAATTAAATGTACATTTATCTTATTTCTGTTATTTTTGTGTCAATAGATACACACTGAGCTAAATGCCTGTTGCAATGCTTAAATCTCCTTGTAGGACTAACCTCAAAGTGATTTTGAAAGCAGATTTTAGGATCTTAAATTATTTAGACACTGTAAAAATTATCTCAACTTAATATATAAAATAATAATACTAATTAAAAAATCAACAAAAAATGGTGTAAATAATTTGATTCCAGCATTAGGCAGCATGGTTTTATTCCAGAATGCAACTTGGTAATTCTGAGAATTGCTTGCCCCCCGCCCAAAGCCCTCTCTGACAGTCATAGAAAACAATTAAAGAGCAGAATTTTAAATTGCACCTCTTTACATTAACAATTAATGAGAACAGAGATGACATAATTTCTTTTACATATGTGAGTACAGTAAAATAAGCAAGTCTGACTCATCTGGGAGTTTGATTGCTGTGTTTTGAATTCCACCGTAGTTGGAGCAGGTGGGGGAAGGATGAAGAAGGGAAGGTGAGGACAATGTTTGTAAAAGAGGCTTCCAGAAGGGGAGGAGGTAAAAGACGTTGAATAGGATTTTAGACTTTAAAAAAAGACATGACACATATGTTACCCTTTCTAGGAAAATATTTTTTTAAATTTAGGTTTTCAAGTTCCAGAAGTTATAGTTTATGGAGGCTGGTTATATTTTTCCTCTGACAAAGATCTTTTCTCATTTGTGGAGGAACTGCTCACTGCTGCTTATACCACTGATCTCATGAACCTATTGTGAAGTCCCTGTAAGCTTTTGGGTCCATCTAGTTTTCTGAACATGATTCATTTACCAGCAGCAAGAAATATCCTATATTATAAAAATTTACATTTCTGAACATATTCTTGCAATGTGATTAAACCACAATCCAATCAGAAGGTATAGGTGGAATTTCTTTTTAGGATCAACACTTTCCAGAGTCCCTTGACTTTTACCTCATGATATCTGTTTGCTTAATGTGTCTTCCTATATTGACGGTCTCTTCTCCTGTAAGTTTTGAGATGGTTTCTCAGACACTGACACTGATACAGTTCTGGATAAATCAAGATCCGCCCTTAGTAGTATTCTTTCAAAAAGACTTTGCAAGATTGATTTTGCCCTTTATTTCTCCCTTTTGTGCTCTCCCAAGGACACATTTTATATCTGGGTAAGTATTTAGCATCCTTGCTTATTTCTCATAGGTACCTCTGCTTCGAGGGAAATGTTTTATTTTGTCTTTTAGCATGGAAGCTACAGCAAAAAAGGAAAGTAACATAAATTCCCTTCATTTAGTTAATCATTAATTTAACCTCTGTCTCTCCATTAAAGCACACAAGAAACAGAAATTCTAAGCATGTAGCGGGGTAAGGTTATCACCTTTGCACCTGTGCTGCTCATGGGCTCTATCTTTATTGTGTGGCTAGGATCTGAAGCCTCATCCAAAGTAGGTGAAATTACCAACTAGATCCTTTAAAGAGCATATAAGAGCTTTTTCTACCTCTTCTCAGTTTCTCAGGTGGAATGGTGGTAGGAAAATGTAACTGGTTGCCTTTCCTTGGGACATTCACCTATAAAAATGTCCGACATCTAAACTTGAGATACCAGGAAAAGGAAAAAATGTCAGATGGGTTGTATCCTGAAAAATAAAATGCTATTATCCTGCTAATTTTGCATAATAAACAATGTTCCTGAAAAATATAAAGCAACCTAGTTCCAATTACTCTCCTGTTATGTTCCGCTGATTTCCTGTGCAAGTTGCAAAGAAGTAGTGGTCATTTATTATATATATTTGCTTTGGAGTCTTAAATTTCTCAGCAAATTCCATTTTTAGACCTGAGATCTTGGGGTGCACTATAGGTTTAGCAGAAGAATCTAAAAGCAATGGAAAATCCATGTCAGATTATCAATGTTCTTTCCTATATCACAGACTTATGTTTGGGACAAAAAAAGATAGTCATGTAAAAGTAAATGTCTTTTGAGTGTTTATTGGAATTTATACTGTGTTCCAATAATAAAATCAAACAGACAAACAAAAAGTCCCTAAACCTAAAGTTAATACTCTGGCTTCAGCCCCAGTGATTATATTTTGGCTGCCTTTACAGGGTGTATAACTAGTCAGAACACCACCACACTGAACATCAGCTGTCTCAGGTTACATTTGACAAATTCTGAACAGATTTTAAGTTTTATCATAAATATTCTATCTGTGAGGTCTTCAATCTTATATGCTAGTTTCTGTTATACTAAAAGATATTAAATGAATATTTTGTAATATCTTAACCAGCAGTTGTTCTACAGTAAGTTGAATGGTTTCAAAGGATGCAATTCTTGTGAGTGAGTGCATAAAGATTTTCAGTGTAGTAGAATAGGTGCATATTCGCATACTGCAGGAAGCCTGCCCCCTTTATACAGTCTTGACATGGGGGCAGGATGAAGATTGCTGATGAAGATTGTTATGTGTCAAAAGGAGTATGATTATGTGACTCACCTTGTTTTCCATTATATATAATTTAAAAGCATACTGTCATGGTATTTTTCATAATTAAAAAAGTCCTTGCTATTGTTTATAATTATCCCTTTACCGCTTGACATTGAAATCTGTTTCCTTACTGATTTATTTTCCCCTTTCTTTGAAAGTAAGTGGATGAGTTATTGAAGTTATGTATGAATGTCAGGTGACTTAATTCTTAGGCTTTTTCTTAAGAGAAGGGAGAGAATTTCTTTGAATTTCACCTAGATGGTTGTCTTGGCAAGCCCTTGGCTGCCCTCACTGGATTCTCAGATTCATGTTATGTCTGTGGACAAACTGAATGTGGTAGTGTAATGCTTCCTTGTGTAGTGCCTCAGCGGTCCATGGTATGCAGAAAAATGGGTATGTAAGGGGAAATGCCTTTAGTTAAAAAACTGAGCCTGAGTCTCAGGGTATCTCTTCCTTCAGGAAGACCAGTGTGAGGACGTAATATACTCCTTCATCAGTTTATTGCATGACTTCCATCTTTTATCACCTAGTCTCCATCACAGTCAGTTCCAAACATATGGCCTGTACTCACCCATGATATTAACTTTCTACTTTTTTGAACATCCCTCAAACTCCAGCAATTCTAATGGAAATGTTTGCTAGTTTGCATTGTGTAAAATAGCATGGTAAATTTTATAATTCATATATTGTGAGGCTGAGGTCTCACTGAGTCACACCAGATGTTCAGCTAGCCCATTTTCCCATTCCTCACTGATATGGCATGTAGTTGTTGCTCACAGATAAAGAAAAGGAATCAGGGAAATACAAATTACTCCTTCCATTCCTGTAACCTTTCACTTTCTGGAAATCTGCAATTTAGGAACTTTTTTTGAGCTGCAAATTGCATCTAGACTGTGGGTTTTAGTAGATCTTGATAGAGCCTTCTGGTGCTTTGACCTGGGCCAGTTGCAGGGCACCCATCCAGCCACTCTCTCTCCCTCCTTCTTCAACAGGGTAGAGGAAGGGGAGAAAATAAGATGGAAATACTTGTGGTTTGAAATAAAGACAGGGAGATCACTTACTAATTACTCTCATGGACAAAGCAGACTCAACTTGGGGAATAGTATTTTAATTTATTACCAATTAAAATAGATGGCAAGAAACAGAGACAAAATCTAAAACATCTTCCATCCTCTTCCCCTTCTTTCCAGTCTCAACTTCACTCTACTCCTGACTCCTCTACCTTCCGTCCCCACACCCCAAGCAGTGCAAGGCGGGATGGCGAATGGAGGGTTGTGATTAGTTCATAACTATTCCTCTCTGCCACTCCTTCCTCCTCACACTGTTCCCTGCTCTGCCATGGGATCTTTCATGGGCTGCAGGGAAATATGTCCCCCACTGTTGTGTCTCCCACAGGCTGCATGGGAATCTCTGCTCCAGTACCTGCAGCAGCTCCTCCCCCTCCTTCTTCAACACCTTGTTGTTTGTAGGGTTGTTTCTCACACTTTTTTTCCCCTCACTCCTCTCCTATTAATTTAATTGTTTCAGTGTCTACTACAATATAATTTTGTTTTGTTTAAAAAAGTACTTCTTTTTATTTTAAACTCACTGACTGCTAATTTTATTTGGTTTCTCCTAAGTTGTGTGTTTGTGAAATGGTGAATACCTATACCTATTCACTTTCTTCATGCCATTAAAAATTTTATAGATAGCTGTCAAATTCTTGGCCATCTGCTTCCTAGACTGAAAAGCCTCTTTGGTTACTCTTTTACAGAAAACATTCTGTACTCCTGACCACCCTTCTTGTCCTTTTGAGATAGGGATATCACAGCTGAAACTGTGTTGTCACCAGAAGATATACATATTCATTTTAATTGCTATTCTTTTCCTAGCAGTTGTTAGCATTCCGGTTTTATTTTTTATTTCTGGTGAGCATTTTAGAGAATTGTCCATGGTAGCTCTGAAATCCATTTTCCTTCCAATAAGATTTAATTTAGAGAACATGTTTTCTCTTTGTTCCTTATTTTTAATTTAGCACCACTTAATTTAATCTGTTTTTCCCTGTCACTCTCTATTATGAAATTCTTATGCAAACCTTAGTAATTTTAGATTCCCTTCCATCAACAGTTGTATATCATTATCAATTTTTTTTTCGAATTTCTATTTCCTGATAATTTATGAATACAATGAACACCAGTTCCTAGGAAAGATCTCTCTGATGGACTTTCCTGGCAGCCTTCCTTTATACTGAATGTTGACTCTTTGTTGTTACTCTTTTCTTAGTATCATTTAACCAGTCATAATTTCATTGGAGGACCATCCCTCATGCCCTCCAAAAGCTTGGCTTTTTTAATAGCTCTTAAAGAAAGACCTTGCCATGAGTTTTCTGGAAGTCCAAACATACTATGTGAACTAGATAACCTTTGCCACTTTTGCAAGAGCTCAAGAAGTGCTTGAGTTGGCTCTGCTTATTCCTGCCACTACAAAAAGAAGGGAAGGTGTTCAAGACTAGAACAAGACTTACTGGCCAGGGATAGACTGATGTAGCAGGCCTCCAGACGCCTTTGCAGCCTTCTGCTTTTGGCTCTCAAAGTTGTAGTTCCAGCTGAGGTGATCCAAAGAGACAGTCCTACCTCCAACAGGCCTGCCTGGAGTTTTGAAAAGCTACTATTTCACCATCTTCTTAATGTTGTCTCCCACAGTACCTACAGCAAATATATCTCTCTGCAACATACAAAACAGTTAGGCATTTTAAAACCACAAAGCACTGCTACTGTGTGCAATATGCAGTATCTGATCAAAGATGAAATTGTGGAGCTTTATGAGAAGACCTGTGAAATATCCACTGGGTCACATTTTGGCATCTTCTCCTGGCAATACAGCAATTGTAATTTTTTCCCTCATGTGTACAAAACCAACTAAACAAAGGAATCATTATGCAGTTTTTCCTGCTTTGAGAACAAATGAGTTTCAAGAAAAAAGCTGCTTCAGATGAAAATACCAGCCTGCCAAGATCACTAATCCACTTGGATGACACTGCCAGAAATGGCCTGCAGTGAGTACTACAGTTTGTAAAATGGCTTGTACTTCTTTCAGGCCATCTTGATCCTCTCTCCAGCTTAAGGGTCTCACTCGAGTAAGGAATCTGTGTTCTGCTCCTTAAACAGGACCTTTAGAAAAACAGTCTGCTCCTGTCATGGACTAGGCTTTCTCTGATAGCTGATGTGAAGATAAGCAAAATTATTTGTACTTGATAGTTCTTTGAAGAACATTTCCCACACAGTAGTGTTTACATTCAATGAGTCTTTCTCTTGCACAGGATGCAAAAGTTGGTCATAACGTGGTCCTAAAAAGGGATTTAGTTTATTTGGGATGATGCTTCTAGAATATGCACAAAGAATTAATTCAATCTAAGAAAAGGAGAAGGAGGAGTCAGTGAGACTTTCTGAGGAGCAAAGCTCTTTGTACAATTGCTGTTCTGGACTAGGCAAAACTTTCCAGGACTCACTGTGAAGAAAAAGCTTCCATTGTTGAGCAAATATGCTAAAACTGGAATCAGTCTTTCTCTAATCTTTCTGTCAAACTCCCCATCTTGCCTGAAAGGGCAAAAACTACAACAACATAAAAGGAAATATTTAAGTTTGCACTTCAGTAGAATATGGTTCTTATAGCCAAAATATGGTCCTAGAAATGCTTGTTCAGATGCATACAGTTTACCCCCAGGCCTTTTTTCTTCCTTAGCAATAACCCAGATGCCTAGAAAAATGCCTAGAAATGTGCATTCTGCAGATATCCAGAGTTGCTTCTAACTTGACAGGCTGACCAGCCTATGTCCAATCATTACTGAGAAATAGTTATTTCTCTGCATGACTCCTATCAGGCCTCTGTGTAAGCACTCTCCAGGCATGCACTACTGCCATGATCAGTTAAGATCTCTGTAATGAGATCAATGTGTTGACTCTTATGACTCCCATTTTAAGCTACCAAACTGGGGTGCCTAGGTGTAAGTAAATTAGATTAGATCCAGTCTGGGAGCCAGGCACCTCCTATGAAATTTTGTGATTCTCAGTACTGCAGCATGAAAGCCAGTTTTTGCAGTTTATCCTCAAATCTGGAAAAGTTACTTATTGTGGCACCAAATTCTTTATTAGATCTGGCACTAAATCATCTGCTTTGCCAGTTTTTTCCTTTCTTAATTTTGACAACTGATAGTCACCAGTCTGACAGATAGCAGAAAAGTAGTTGTTCGTTTTCCACTATCTAAACATTTGCCATTGTTTATTCTTTTAAAACATTCCTTTTTTTTTATTAAGACTCATCTTGATAGCCTTTTAAATTATTAATGGCTAGAGATGTTCATTAAGAAAGAGATAAGAAGACATAATAGACATAGGTAATTTTTTAAGGCCCAAGAAGGGGATGCATGATGCATTTTAACCGAGGCTTTAGTGGATTGTTAAATTAAATGAGTGGTTTAGTGATAAACAGGTTGGAGTTAATCAATTGAGTAAAACTATAGGGAGACTGTGTAAGTGAATTTGGATTTGAAGGGTTTTACAAGTAATCACACTTTGAGAGCCACATCTGCTTCATATTTGTTTAATAATAGACTTGATGACTAACTAATGGTGCACAATATTTAATGCTGCTTAAAAGTGGTGCTGGCAATGAGGCACTGTGAGATGCCTGAAATTCATTAGCATAACAAACCAGATATTTGTGATAATGAGAATAATTGTTGAATAAGAAGTATTTATTTAAATCTTGTGATGAATTGGTACAGAACACAGCTTCTGAGAGGTTATTTGACAATAAGGACTAATTATTTGAATGTGTTTTAATTTCCTGAATTCTTCAACTCTTCTTCATTATCTATACCTTGTAAAGATACAGTTGATATCTTTCGTCTACCAGTAGGAAAGGATAATAGGAGACAGCCAGACCTGCTGGTCAAGACATTCAGTAGCAAACAGGAGGATCATCTACCTTCTAATCTAGCTCGCTTTTGTCACATTCAGTAAAAACTAGAAGTTTCCTTTCTACAGCAGATTAAGTGTTCTTGTAAAATATGTTAGTTAACAAATAAATGGCTTGCTAGGTTTTGCAACTTAGTTTAGTGCAATAGAGTTTATAAGATTTGGGTTTTTTTGTGAAACTAAAAAAAGCTTAAAACATTTAAGGAAACATAATTATTTCTCTGTGAATTATTACGGGGAGAGGTTAGAGTCTATTGTCAAATGGTTGTTACAATGTTCAAGCTGTGCTAGTTTGGCTGGACATATGGTATCACTTGTGGTTTGATTGGATGAGTGTCACTGTTAGATCCAATTTAATAAACGTGTCATATATGAAAGCTACATTTTTCTTCAATAAATAATTTTTTTCCCCAATTTTCTTATTACTGTTCATTTAAGTATACATGTAAATTAAACAGAAAGACATAGGGCAAAGAAATCCTTAAAAAGATCAAGTATAACAGTTCTATCAAATATTTTTATGTTTTAATCAGTTCCACAAGAAAAAAATTATTTTTATTTAATTTTGATACTATTATTAGCAAAAAAAGCAGTAATGCTGCTGAGGAGAGAATAGGCTTCAGAACTGGAATGTCCTTCTACCCTGACAGCTGGCCTCTCAAATTGCAGTGGAGCTTGTTGGAAGAAAATGGTAAAGATCTTGATACATTAGCGGATGAAAAGTGGAAGACAGTGTTTCACAGGGATTAGAAGTTTTTCTCGATACAATATTTAATCTAACTTTTGTAGAAAACACAGCAATGTCATCATTACAAAGAACTGATAGTCTGTTAATAAAGAAATGTTAGGTATTTAAAACTTGGAATTCTTGTTTGACAAATCACCAAAGATCTAGAGCCCTTTTATGTCACTGTCTTATTCATTGGTGGCAGAAAATGAAAAAAAAAAAAAAAAAAAAAGTTAAGTGATACTGATTACTGATTGCAGAGTAAAATACATGTTTAAAAGCAGAAATCCAAAACTAGTCGCAATTCATTCTAAATACTCTGTCCTTGGTCTTCTCTGCATATACAAAAAATGGTAAGGAAAACAGTAAGACACAGTCAAGGACAAGAAATTATTTTGGGAGGAAGGATAGGTTTTGGCACTGACATTACTAGGAGCAACTGAGGAGAATAAGATTTCTCAGCCAATATTTAAGACACAGTGTCACAAGCAGCGCTTCATTGCTGTGCCTCTGACTCTCCCTTGTTTGCCACCTTACAGAGGTGGTGAGAAGCGACTGAAACTCTTTCCCCATCTTGTCTGTAAGGAGGACACATCTCAGCTAAATTCTGCCCATGCACATACAGGTCTCAGTTCTGATTTGTCCTGCTTTGTTACAGCAGATTGATGATCTGTCTTTCTTGTGAAAGAAAAAATGAGCGACAGATACATGATTCCACCTTTTGGGGCAAGGGGGCGTGTGTGTGTAAATATAACACATTTTCAGAAGGCAAACTAATCTGGAATTTATCTAAGACCCTATGCCATTTCTGGGAAGGTCAAAATCAAAGCAACATTCAGAGGCAGCTCCTCTCTTTTCATTGAGTACTTTCTAATATATCCAAAATTTTATCCATATTCTATATTGATATTAAATACAAGTCAAATTGGCCTTTGTTCCTGCTCAACATACTACTGCTCTCTGGTCTTCATCTAAATATACAGTTGTACATATCTGTCCCTGGTGTCATTTCATGGAAATGCACTTGTTACTGACCTGATATTTATGATGCTCTGACATGAGTGCTAGGATCTCAGGTGAGCCAGGCAATGCATAGAAAACATGTAAATACATACACATATGTATATGTACTGTACCTATAACTTTCATTTATTTTTTCTACTTAATTGTCAGTGTGTTCCTTTTGCATTCATGAAATATTATGGGCTCCCTCTGGTGGGCCAATAAAATACCTTTGAGTTTTAGAGTCATTATAGGGTGTTGGGAGTCCATTTAGCCTAGTGGAAAAGAAATACTTGTTCTGTGTATCTAAGGTTCAGAGTGCTAATCTGGATTTCTTACCTAATTTTAATTTCTGTACAGTTTGCATCTCTGTCTCAGGAACACTGTATTTTCAGTGCTTAATTCTCATCACTTTATTTACTTACAAAATATTTTAATGAAAAGACTAAATAGCCTGCATTAAAGCTGAAGGTTCAGGTTTCATGAATATGTGATGACTATAATCAAAAGGAGCAGTGAGTCCCTCAACTGAATC
>NC_091516.1:30262433-30394933 GCF_947461875.1 Haliaeetus albicilla
GCACTATGTCTTCTGGAAGAGTTTTGAGCTCCTTTCACACAGGGATCTTGGCACCACTTAGTCGAACGTAGCTAGACCTCTCATTGCCTCCAGTGACTGATGGGCATTTGGGTTGTTTGGGTAGCTGTGAAGTATGACCCTGATCCACATAGGACAAGTATTCTTTGCACACTTAACTGATTTTACTGAACTTTGCTGGCCTGGTTCATGTCATGTGAAGTAAGAGGCAGATCTTTTACTGGGTTGAAGGGGAGTGAAATCCAGTTGTGCTGCTCACATCCCTAATACACAGGGTCTTGCCTTTTTGCTAGAGTCATGGATTAATCACCATCATGTGGGGACAGCTTACGGGTTTTGACTTTCAGCTACTACATCATAAAAGAGTAACAAATCACTTCTGTGGTTGCTTTAGTATGAGGATGTTAAAGTACTTAAAAATATTAATGAGCTGTACCACTCTGACTTTAAAGATAGAGAAATCAGAGCACAATAGAATTAAATGACTTCCACAAGGTCGTTCTGCATGTGAAGAAGTGTACAGCAATCAGCAATCTTGATTTTTTAGCCTTCCCCTGTTACTAACAGCAATGGTTTGTACAAGTGTTGTAATAAGCATTGGTAGTAGATGATTTGAGTTAAGTTCTACTCTTTCTACTATAGTGTCCGTAGGGGGAGTGAAACAGGAAACTCTGGAGGATAGAAGTAGTGTCAGTTTATATTAAGATTGTACCTCAGCACACCTGCAAAAGGTGCCAAATCAAGGTTGTGCAATTAATCTTAAGTCTATAATGTTATTTGCCCTTCGTAATGTTTGCCCTTGTAATTCAAGAATTATTTAAATGTAAGGTTATTTTAATTGTATTGAATAATAGCATGGACATTGTACCTCTGGGTATTGATGTTGGGTACCTAATTAACATATTTAATAATAGATAGAGACAGAGTGTTGTTCACTGTACTGGACATCAAAAACTTCAGATGTTTGTGTAAGTTCCATAAAGAAGTAATCAAGTTTAGATATAACAACTGTGTTAACAATATACAAATTTATTGCCATCCTCTACCACCCTCTTTCACATGTTGTTGATGCCATAAATGAAATATCATGTTAAGGACTGAGAATACTGAATGTATGTGTGGGAGGAACAGAGCATCTAATATCCAGACTGCACAGCAGGACTAGAGAGATGCTTCTTGAAGTTCTCTGATCCTTGCTTTGCCTTCCATGAATGTGACTTAAGGTCTTCAGCTGTGCATTTAACTTAGATTGGATACAGTAATTTGAAGACTGGTAGGGAAGTGGAAGAAAAAAAAAGCCCAAGTTGCCACCAATTTTTAGAACTGGTAATTTCACTTTTTTTGAGAATCATAATGAAATATTTTCTGCCTACTTTGTATTTCTGAAAATCCTAATATATGTTGGATTTTCAGAAAACCAGTTCAGGTGATGCTAATTACTAATTTTCCTAAAACATTTATAACAAAATCATGGAGATTTTTCTTTGGAAACCAAACTGACATCCTTGCGGTAACAAACTGATTCACATGAAGAAAAAAAAAAGGTGAAAAAAATGCAGTGTTGATAAAAACACAGTTAAGCATTATCATTCTATGGCACTGTGCTGATTAGAACCAATAAATGTCTGGCACGAATGGGGATAATTTTGGCCTTGCCTGTAGGTGACTAGCTAAGAGAATATTTTGTGTATGAATATTCATTCGGTTTGAAAGACTTTTTTCCCTTAAGCCAAACAGCTCCCATCTCCAAAAGACAGTATACTCATACATGAGGTACAAATATCCAAAGCAAAAGATGTTGTCCATGAACATAAAAAACGAGTGTGAGAAATTAAGAAGTTACAAACCAGATCTCAAGTCCACAGAAGATAAGCCTAGAAAGCACGAAGTCAGATAATTAAATCAGCCTGAAACAATGAAAATAATTTGTTCTGATTCAGATTTAGTTTCTTCAGAAGGCTTTTCCTCTTTCTAAAGATCAAGAAAGGTGAAAGTGTATCATTATATCATGGCATATTTTTGTTTAGTGTCTAATCTTAGTTCATCTGCCCACTAATCTAAATCCAAGTTTTAGATTCACTTAAACTCCCTATCTCTTACAAATGTATTGCCACTATCCTTTCAAAACAGAAATAGCAGCCAATAAACATCTTGACCGTATTTTTGTTGGTTTTTTTTCTGTTGATCCATGTACGGATAATTAATTCAGTTTGACTAAGTAAGATTTTAACCTAGATTTTACCTGATTTCTATTTTCTCCATTAAATAAAACTGGGCTTTATCAGCTGCTACATTCTTTCATGAAATTCAACCAAAATGACATTTTGTGTAGTTACCATATGCTCAAGATATCTTGGCGGGGGGCAGTAGTGGTGATGGTGGTGTATGGGTGTACATAGGTATGTGTTTGTGTGTTTATATATTGTGGGCACACTGAAGTCAGTTATTGACTTCAGTAGTATTAGGATCTTTTATATATACATATACAAATATGCATACAGTTATTTGTGTTTGTGTACATAATAGTACACACACACACACACACAGAGAAATTCTTATAGTCTAGCTGAAATTATTCACTTACTCAAACTTTATAAATGACTACATATGATTGACTCATATTTCTGAGGCTGGCTTTTAACTTTTCCATTGTAGCTTACTCACATAAATATGAACATACTCTGTTTAGTACCTTCTGACTACAGTTAGCAATATAAGATATAAAAAAGTATTTTAGTGGTATGGTTTCCAGACTGTATGACAGGAAAGTCATATTCTTTAAGTTAGATTTTATCTTTAATTGCAAATAGGTGTGCTCCCGTTTGATTAAAAATAAGAAACTTGAGGTTTTCTCAACTGCAAAGACAATCGTCAATCATCCCTTGCTCCTATCCCACCTCTCACGTCATAGAAAACTTTTTTTTTGTCATTTGGTCTACTTTTACTCTTAACCTGACTTGCCACACAATCTGTCCCCACTGCTTCGCCAGTAGTGACTGCAAGAGGTGTGTGTAGGGTAGACTCTCAATGTCACTGAGTAGGTAGCTCTTCATATTTTAAAGGCAGTGAGGAGTGTGCCCCAGAAGCTGTTTAGCAAATAGAGATTCTTGTTGGGTCACTAAATTAGCGTATCAAATGATCACGCCTCTGTATCACTACCAGCTTAGTATTTCAGTTATGAATACCTCCCCCCCGCAATACAGTAGGGACTTATGGAAAGACTATCTTTGGTTTTTCATTTCTTTCCAGATTAATTGTCCTTCCAGATTCTCTTTCTTACAGCACATCCAATAACATGGTCAGACACAGGCAAGTAGCCACTTCCTCTTGTGAATGTCATTCTTCACCTACCATGTCCACCATCACTGCCTGCTCTTGTTAAAATCCTCTGCAGATAAGATTGCTTCTGTAAGTGCATTGCACTGCAGCCTACCAGGTCTGCCCCACCCAGCTGTGTGCCCATGGATTGCTTGTTAATCAGGAGAAATATTTGTTCAGGTAAATTTGTAACGATGCACCTCAGACATTTTGAGACAACTGCTGCTGCCTCCAAGAGCCAAATGTCTTGCTGTCATGACAGGAGGACTTTCTCTAGTTTGGTGACTATAACTGATGATATTTTTTAGCTGTCACATGCTCCTAAGGTGATTTCTTGTGCAGAGTAAGGTTGAAAGAAAGGGAAAATGAAAAAAAAACCCCATAAATATTACTTAAAATACATGCACACATACACCCATGCATTAGTTTTAGGACAGTTTTTATTATGTACAGCTGTTTCAAACTAGGGTCAGATCCTCTGAGACTGTACTTTTTTTATTTACCATTTTTGAGAAAGTATCTATGTTATCTGCAGCATTAAGGGGTGCTCAAACCCCTCATAGGTTTCTGGAAACTGAGCTGACAAAAAGCTTTTAAGATCCTGATGAAGTCTGACACAGTCATAGAGATGACATAGCTGCCACTCTGCCCATCTGCCCCTCCTCTGGGAATCTACAGAAATCCTGGCCTTCATTTAAATCGACAGGAGTTTTGTCACTCACTTCAATGGAACCAGAATTTCACCCTGCAATTTGAAAGACTCTCTGCAGATGACAGGCAAGTAAAATGATTACCTCACTGTTCCCACTGCCTCTGTGTCATAAACTGTGCAAAGATTATCATCAGTGAAGTGCAGTACAGATGTTCCTCCCTCATTCCTTCCCAGTCATCTTTCATCCTCCTCTGTCCTCTCTTTTTCCCTACAGTTCTGTTTTTTACTCTTCATTGCATTTCTCTGGCATTCAGTACCAGGAAGAGAAGCCCCTACATGGGCAATTCATCAATCTTTGGCACTGGTTGAGACTACCATTAGTGCTTACAAGAGTAAGATGGCTTTATAAATCAAGGGGCAGTTTGAAATGAGGGAGGTTTATAAATACAATAAAATGTCTAATAATTATTCAGAAGGTTTGAAATTTATCCGCTCTCAGTAGGGGTTCTCTCATTAGCCACTCCACATGACTACACCACTCATGAGTGAAAAGGTCACCTCCTATATCATGAATATAAATTGCAGGTTCTTTAATGTAGTTTTGATATGTTTCATATAGAGAGTGGGAATATGAGAGATGGGAACATGTATCCTAAAAGCTGTAATGCCCAGAAGTGAAGAATGTTGGAACTGCCTGACCTGATTCGTGCCCATCTTAGGAAGAAGAGTGTGCACTTTTAAACAATGCTACTTTCATTTGAAAATTGCTTATCTTTCAATAGGATAGAGAAGAATCTTTAAATGAAATTGAAAACTGGATGTGTCCAGATCTTTATGTACAGCTAAAAGCTGCTCTTGTGCAGTTGAAGAGGTGGAGAAACAATTTTATCCAGCCAGAGGCCAGGATTCAATTCTGACTGCTGGTGTGACTTTATTTCCTGGACATTAGTCTGAGACTTTTTAGCAGGTTTCAGTAGTCTCATGTATACAGACACTACGCTAAAATGAAGAAAGTTCATATATCTAAGCAGCTCTATTACAGCCTATAGCTGAACAACAATGACAGGGTCTGAGGCCTTTATGCTACTCTACCTTCATACATCAACTATTTGGAGAAAGAAAATCCAAGACTACCTATCTATTTTTTTCAGATGTTCAGCATGGAGGAAATGTTCTTTTAGTCTGACACATTTTCTTCCCATCACACATATGCTCACACAAGGACTCCATTCACATTCCAATGCATTTTTCTTCCCAACACAAATATTGTCCATACTGTACATATTATGAAGATCTTACTTTCTGTGGTGGGTTGACCCTAGCAGGATGCCAGATACGCACCGAAGTGGCTCTATCACTCCCCCTCCTCAGCAGGACAGGGATATAAAAAAGTCTTATGAGTTGAGATAAGGACAGGGAGAGATCACTCACCAATTACTGTCACGGGCAAAACAGACTTGACTTCGGGAAGATTAATTTAATTTATTACCAATCAAATCAGAGTAGGATAATGAGAAATAGAAACTAAATCTTAAAGCACCTTCCCCCCACCCCTCCTTTCTTCCTGGGCTCAACTTCACTCCTGATTTTCTCTACCTCCCCCCGTCGGAGCTGCAAGGGGACGGGGAATGGGGGTTGCGGTCAGTTCATCACATGTTGTCTTGGCTGTTCCTTCCTCCTCCCTGGGAGAACTCCTCCCACTCTTCCCCTGCTCCTGTGTGGGGTCCCTCCCACGGTAGACAGTTCTCCAAGAACTTCTTCAACATGAGTCCTTTCCACAGACTGCAGTTCTTCACAAACTGCTCCACGGTGGGTCCTTTCCACAGGGTGCAGTCCTTCAGGCACAGACTGCTCCAGCGTGGACTTCCCATGGGGTCACAGCCTTCTTCGGGCATCCACCTTCTCTGGTGTGGGGTCCTCCACAGGCTGCAGGTGGATATCTGCTCCACCGTGGACCTCCATGGGCTGGAGTGGGACAGTCTGCCTCACCATGGTCTTCCCCACGGGCTGCAGGGGAATCTCTGCTCTGGTGCCTGGAGCACTTCCTTTCCCTCCTTCTTCACTGACCTTGGTGTCTGCAGGGTTGTTCCTCACATGTTCTCACTCTCCTCTCCAGCTGCAGTTGTGCAGGTTTTTTTTCCCCCTTCTTAAATATGTTATCACCAAGGCACTACCACTGCTGCTGCTGGGCTTAGCCTTGGGCAACAGTTGGTCTGTCTTGGAGCTGTTTGACATTGGCTTTACTGGACATGGGGGAAGCTTCTAGAAGGTTCTCACAGAAGTCATGCCTGTAGACCTCCCACTACCAAAACCTTGCAATGCAAACCCAATACACTTTCTTTTCATTGAAAGCATGTATACTATGCAATCAAACTGATACATGCCATAAATCTTGGAATTACTCTGTGTATGTATTTCAGTGTATGTAAGTGTGTATATGCGAAATATCTGTTTAGCACATATACAGAAGTTCTGATGCTTCTGGAAGGACAGACTTCAGCTTATGCACTGCATAGTATGTATGCATATATTTTTGGTTTGGAAATTGTGGAAAAAACTGTCTTATTACTATTCCTTCTAGAAATTTTGAAATAATTCTATTGCTCAATACCTTTTCAAAGGCAGTATTTTGCCCATGTCAGTAGGCACCCTTTACATTAATTAGTTGTCATTTTCTGAATTGTTGATCGTGGTTTTGATAGTGGTTGATGCTAAAAAATTTTTATGGAGCATATTGTCTGGAAAATAAAATTTACTTAAAAACCCCCAAACAAATAAAAAAGTTAAGCAGGAATGTTTCCTCTAAAGAACCCTTTTAAATATGAAACTATTTGTTTAGCCTGAACTTAAGAATGATAAGAACTAATAATTTTATCTGGATGAAAAGAAAATATCATTGCAGTGTGGCTTCATGTGGAGGAGGCAGGAAAGGTTTGAATGATTGAGGTAGACATTAGTAGCCATTGCCTTTTTACAAAACAAAACAGTTGTCATTACCAATGACTGGTAATATGATCAACTTTCCAGAAGAGCAGTAAGTGAAGAAGTGTAAGATTTTTCTTACAAGACATATGGAAGAGAGAAATATCTTTTTCTTGCTCCATGTATCAGCTGCATCCCAAACATACAACCTGTAATATATTCCAATTTCTTTAATTTCTCCAAAGTGAAATTTCCAAAATGGAAAATTATGTTGAGACCTTAATCTCACATGTCCTGTAACATAAAAAATCTTGTGGCTTCAGTTATGTAACTTCAGAAGCCATTTGATGAGTGAAGCTACATTCAGTTCCTAGCATATGTAAGGTGATGAAAAAACATTGTTTCTCATATTAGTAGGACCATTGCACACTGAGTTTTTTCCTTTAAATTTTCAGAAAATAGTATCACATTGTTGTCATTTTAAATCAGAAGACATGATAATATGAACATATTTTCAACCAATGTCAAGGCCCAAAGTTATTGTGGAAAAGAGTAAGACTGAAGGGTTTTAAAATGAAAATAATGTCTTGGTAAAAGCAGCTAAAAAGGGAAAAGAAAGGAGTGTGTGCATAAGACCCCTATGTTGTAGTGTCACAGCTGTTTATCCACAGACTTGTCCCTTTCAGAAAATGTCTGATCTTGAGTCTGATTTAAGATAATGAAGTGTAAAATAAAATGCTTCCCTGGAAGACAGTAAACTTCCGTAGACCGAGGCCCAACAAATAAAAAAACCCTGTAAGAAATATACCTCCAAAGTAATTTACCAAACAAGGTAGCACACCTAAAAATAAAATTAAACTAAACCAAAAACCCATGACAAGATCCTTCTGTGTTGTCAAAGAAGTGGATATACACTGGAATTTCCTGTATTTCTCTCAGCACTCTTTCCTGGCATTAGTTAGTGAACCTTTCACTTCATGTTGCCAACCAAATGTTAGCTGTTCTTCTGCATGGGAAGGATGATCTTCCTCTTTCCAGCATCTCGACAGGATTTATTTTGGCAATGACACACACAGCCAGAAACCATTCTCACAGCAAGAGGGAAATATGCTCTTAGGTAAAAATGCCCACTCAACACACTTTACAGAATGGCTCAAATTCAGTTTGAAGAGCTATCCAGACACCAGTTCAACCATCTTGTCAATATTTTTGGAAATCAGCTACAGCACTGCCAAGTACCATCAGTGTCAAAACCAGGACTAATGTATCCTGACAAATTCTCCAGAATCCCTATGACTATTTCAAACCATGTTTTGAAAAACATGCATTCAAGCGACCAGGCATACCTAGCAAAAATTTTGCACTCAACAGCCCAATTAGGTGGTGTTAGTATATTTTTTCAGAATGATGTCTCATTGTTCTATACCAATTGGCTATAATGATTCAGAAATCTCTAGTATTCAGGATAGGATGAAGATAAATGTTTTGTAGCAAATATTAGCCAGGTATTTCTGATGTAAGAGAAAAATGGAAGGGGAATCACCTGTCATGATATCTCCATACAAGAGCTTATATTGGTTGACACTTTAGACAAGGAACAAAAATAATGATCCCACGTACTGAGTTCCAGTCCACAGAATCACAGGATGGATGAGGTTGGAAGGGATCCCTGAAGGTCATCTTGTCCAGCCCCCTAGAGAAGGTTTCCCAGAACCACGTCCAGACAGCTTTTGAAGATCTCCAATGACAAGCTGTGTACAGGGCTCTCACCCTGGTACCTTTCCACTGATGGCAGGCAGAAGAGCAACCTCCATACTCCTAATGGTAGTTCACTTGCAATGTATGCAGGACACAGTCCTGCGCAACTCACTGCTACACAGTGTTTGAAAGCATTCCATACAGTGGGTAGCTCTTTGATTTTGGGGAAAAAACCCAGCCCCTGGAAAGCATTTGGATGTTTATTGGATGCAACAGTAGGCAAAAAGCTGAGATCACAGCACCGCTCTGCCTATGCGCTCGTAGGCTGCAGCTGCTGGGACGGGCAGGCGCTCCCCTGCGCTTGGCGGGGTTTGCTCCTGAGAAGGGCTGGGTGCGGGAGCCTGCTGGGAGAAGGCATCTGGGGACCTGGAGCTGTGCCATGCCTCTCTGCTTGGTGGCTCCCCACAGGCCCCCTTCTGCTAGTGGAGGGGGTGTCATTGGTGGCTGAGCTGTGCAGGTTGTCGTGCCGCTGTGGGGATCTGCTCTGGACCCTCTCTCTGACCACATCCCTCCGGAGGCAGTTGGACAAGGGGACCATGTACTCCGTGTAGCTGTTGTTCACTTGCACTGAATGCAGGAGCAGGTCGAAAGGCTGCCTGCAGAGCAGGCACCTAGCTCTCCTTTTGGTCCCGTCCTCGATGGAGGCAAAGCAGAACCGGCGGAGGCAGAAGGCTGCATAGGCTGTGTCCTTGATGTCTCCCAGGTAGATGGGGCACCAGGAGCATTCTGCTGCCTTCTCCAGCCCTGCCTGTGGCAGCTGGCTTGTGCCACCATCCGTTGCAGCACAGCCACTCTCCTCCAGGTCTTCCTCAGTGCCCGATGCCATGTCCTGCCAAGAGAGACATGCAAAGTGCAGGAGCTATCCTGGTGCTGGTAGTGGAAAAGCAAAGAAAGGCCCAGAAAGATTTGGGAAAGGGGGGAGAAGGGCCCCCTGCAGGGTCTCTTTGCGGGCTGGAAAGCAGCAGCAGCAGCCGTCCTGTGGGCCAGCCAGCCCCAGTGTCTGCCTGCACCCCTGCCTTCCCCAGGCAGGCTGCCCGCACTGGATGGAGAGGTGCCAGGGGAATGTCCTGCCCAGGAGCCAGGGCAAGGCAGGCTTGGGCAAAGGGCCCCGGGCAGGGGGAGAATGTGTGGCTCTGGGTGGGAAAGGCTCCAGCTGGGGCTTGGTAGGAGCTGGGGCAGGGCAGGGAGATGTGGGGCCAGGCTGGGATGTGCACCTATGTCTGCTTTGCCTTGGGGGTGAGATCCAAGGAGGGACGGATGGAGAGCAGGAGGGGAAGCTCACCCAGATCTCCTCCTCACCTCCCCAGTGCTCAAGCCGCCTGGGGCAAGTGCTGGTGAGTTGTTGGGGGGCCCTGGGGGAAGAGCTGGAGGGCCCGAGCCCCCAGAGCCCCCGTGCTGTCCCCCAGGCACCACCTGGGTAGCACAGTGTACCTGCAGGAAGCGGTGAGGGAAGGTGGAGGAACTTTCGGGGATGTTCGGCACTGCCAACATCCCTGGCACTCTCATTGTTCCCATGGTCCCGGGACAGGCACTGACGGGCCCCGCAGCACCGTGCAGCTGGGTAGGGGAGAAAGGAGTGCTGGAAGGGGCTGCCTTTGCTCAGCACCCACAGCTGCTGCTCTCTCCCACACCAAAGCTCAAAGAGAAAGCCAAAGGTCCTGCTGGAGCCTGCACACCTTGCGTGTGCACGCAGAGGAGCCCTGGCCAAAATGCGCGGCGAAAGCGCCTGCGGCTGCTGAAAAGCAGCAAGGTCATGGGCAGTTACAGCTGCTCCCCGGCGACACCACAGGAGTGTCGGGGGCTGTCCCCTGACAGCCTCCCTGCTAGGTAAGCTGATGCCCTTTCAAAGGGGAAAAGCCTACTCTGCAGGATGCTTGTTGCCTTCTCACAGCCTTGCGAGTTGGTTTCAACCTCAGGCTTGTCAGATCCTGTGATGAGAGGCTGGTGCCCCGAGCACAAAGACCTGGCAACGGGCAGACCAGCAATGCAGCAGGGGAGCCCTGGTGAGCTTCTCGGTGCCAACCGAGTGCCGTGATGTGGCTCCTCCAAGGGCTCCTCTCAGGGAAGAAGGACCTGCCCCTTGTCAGTGGAGGGAAACCCCCCGAGATGACAAAACGGTTGAGGTTGAAAGGGACCTCTGGAGGTCACCATGTCCAAGAACCCTACTGGAGCACGTTCATGTAAAGCAGATTGTCCAGGACCCTGTCCAGATGGCTTTTGAAGGTCTCCAAGGATGGAGAGTCCACCAGCTCTCTGGGCAACCTGTTGCAGTCACCCTCACAGTAAAGGAGTATCTCCTCATGTTGAGGATGAATCTGCCGTGTTTCAGCTTGTGCCAATTGCTTTTGCTCTGTCACTGGGCACCACTAGTCAGAGCCTGGCTCTGTCATCTGTACATCCTCCCTTCAGATATTGGGAGACCTTGATGAAGTTCCCCCAAGCCTTCTCTTCTCCAGGCTCAGCAGTCTGCGCTCTCTCTTCCATTCCTCTTATGGGAGATGCTCCAGTCCCTTCATCACCTTATCCAGCCCTTGGCTAGATGCTTTTCAGTAGATCCACTTCTGTCTTGTAGTGGGGAGCCTGGAAATGGGCACAGTGTGCCAGTGGTGGCCTCACCAGTGCTGAGGAGTGGGGAAGGATCGTTTCCCCCAACCTGTGGGTAACAGTCCTTACGCTGCCCAGCATACTGCTGGACTTCTTTGCCACAAGAAGGCAGTGCTAGCTCTTGTTCAACTTGCTGTCCTTCAGGCCCTGTGGGTCCTTTTCTGCAAGGCTTCTTCCTATCTTTTCAGCCCCCATCATGTTATTGGTGCATGGGATTGTGCCTTCTCAGGTGCAGGACTGTGCACTTACCTTTGCTGAACTTCATGAGGTTCCTGTTTGCCCGTTTCTCCAACCAGTTGTGGTGCCTCAGTTTTTTTCTTAGCCAAGGGTGCGTGGCAAAAGCATTTTGCTTCATGATTTAAGAAGACAGAGTAATTGATTTGTTTCTCTAGGTAACAAACCTCACTACAGGCTTGAAAAGAGGTGAGAGAAAGTGACCTTGAAGCACTATCCTCCTGACTCTGATAGAGATAAAGAACTTGCTCCTCAGTTGTCCACATCCAGACTTAATGCACTTTCTTTCTCTGAGTTGGTTTCTCCTAGTCTCTACCTAGCATAATTGCTCTAAAATTGTTTTCTGTCTACTAAAAGAGATCTTACAACATACTTATAATTAAGGGAAATCATACGTGCAACAGTAATTTTTTTTTCTTTTAACACTAATGACCTCATATTCTTGGGGAGCTCTAGTTGCTGTTTAATTCCAGACGCAGGTCTGGTCTCTCTTCTTGATCAAAAATTCCAGCACTGAAGAAACCTTTCTGGACCAGAGCACTATAGACACTGATATGCTTCCAGGAATAAATGCAGATTTCAATGAATCACTGTTTCTCTTTCAGAAAATCAGTTAATTGGAAAATTCCTGAAGAACTGTACTTTCTCTTGTATTTAATGACAGTCTGGCATAGATGTTTATTTGAGGTAGGCACATAAGTGTGTTAGGAGAGTATGATGGGTTGACCCTGGCTGGATGCCAGGTACCCACCAAAGCCGTTCTATCACTCCCCCTCCTTCTTCAGGACAGGGGAGAGAAAATATAACAAAGAGCTTGTGGGTCGAGATAAAGACAGGAGACATCATTCACCAATTACCGTTACAGGCAAAACAGACTTAGTTTGGGGAAAATTAACTCAATTTATTACAAATCAACCAGAGTAGGGTAATGAGAAATAAACCCAAATCTCAGAACACCTTCCCTCCACCCCTCCCTTCTTCCCGGGCACAACTTCACTCCCAGATTCTCTACCAACCCCCCCCCCAGTGGCACAGGGGGACGGGGATGGGATTTACAGTCATTTCATCACACATTATCTCTGCCACTTCATCCTCCTCAGAGGGAGGGCTCGTCACACTCTTCCCCTGCTCCAGCGTGGGGTCCCACCCACAGGAGACAGTCCTCCACGAACTTCTCCAACATGGGTCCTTCCCATGGGCTGCAGTTCTTCATGAACTGCTCCAGCATGGGTCCTTTCCACAGCGTGCAGTCCTTCAGGAGCACACTGCTCCAGCGTGGGTCCCCCACAGGGTCACAAGTCCTGCCAGAAAACCTGCTCCAGCATGGGCTCCTCTCTCCACAGATCCACAGGTCCTGCCAGGAGCCTGCTCCAGCGCAGGCTTCCCACGGGGTCACAGCCTCCTTCAGGAACCCACCTGCTCTGGTGTGGGGTCCTCCACAGGCTGCAGGTGGATTTCTGCTCCACTGTGGACCTCCATGGGCTGGAGTGGGACAGCCTGCCTCACCATGGTCTTCCCCATGGGCTGCAGGGGAATCTCTGCTCCGGCGCCTGGAGCATCTCCTCCTCCTCCTTCTTCACTGACTTTGGTGTCTGCAGGGTTGTTTCTCTTACATGTTCTCACTCCTCTCTCCAGCTGCCATTTTCCGTCTATCCCAACTTTTTTTCTTTCTTAAAAATGTTATCACAGAGGCGTTACCACTATCACTGATTGGCTCGTCCGTGGCCAGCGGCGGGTCTGTCTTAGAGCCGGCTGGTATGGGCTCTCTCGAACACAGGGGAAGCTTCCAGCAGCTTCTTACAGAAGCCACCCCTTTAACCCCCCATGCTACCAAAACCTTGCCACACAAAGCCGATACAGAGAGGAACATAGTAAATCTGTGATCTGAAGTAGCTTTGAAAAGTCATGTGTGTACTTACAATATTTGTCCAGTATGATGTTCAGTAGTTTACATAATGGTATGGATACAAAACATGTTCATCATTGAATACAATAGAACATGAGGAACTAAGGTTTTTTTAAAGATTTCAAATTATGTAAGGTATTTATATCTACTATCACCCATTTTTCCCATTTTTTCTGTGTTCTCTTCACCCATATGATGTCAAACTTTGCTTCCTCCCCAGTACTTTCTTACCATGCTTTGATTTTTCTTCTCCTCCATGAATTTTGTCTTCCTTCTGCCTCTCTTTTTGCCTTTATCTTGTCTTCTGGCTGCTGCTGTCACATTGTTTTGAGGCACAGGACAGGTCTCTTCCCATCAGTGATCAGAAGTGTTATTCTTCAGCCATCTGGAAAGCCTAGGGACACATAGGTTTTGGTGCAGTGAACTGAGCTTACTTAATGGAATTGCAGCTAACCCATTGCCTTTCATGAAGTTAGGCTATGCACTGTTAGGAGATATGACTTTCATGTCGAACTTGAAATAGTCTTGTCTTGTTAAAGTCCTACAGGCCTATTCCTCCATGGCATTTTATTTTTTTCTTGCCCAGAAGAAGCATTTTCAGTTAAACAAAGCAAACTATAGCCTGGGATGTAACACCTGGCAAGGGTTCATGAGCTTGCAGTTTTGGTTGTGTTTTTCCCCCCCTCTGTTTCATGTGCTGACTTGTTTTGCCCACCTCTGACAAATATTGCTCTGAATTTTCTGGTCTTTAGGTAGGTTACAGAAGTGGCTGCTCACAGAGACAAATCCTAGTAGCTTTGCCCTCTGGTCTGGTAATTGTAGGGTCATGAGGTCCAGAGGGAATATGACTTATAGTTGAAAGCTGCCAATGGAGCATGCAAATATTTTTCCATTTCAGTATGCCCTCATTCATGGGGCTGGCCCGTTCCAGGCATGAAAAAGGATATGGTCTCATTGTGTTAGAGAGACCAGGAAGAGCAGGCCCTTGGTGAGCAGGAAGCCTGTTCCTTACCTGCACAACTGCAAGAAATTGAATAGAAACTTCAAAGGATTTGGAGAAAAACACTGTAGTAGTATTAATTAATTATGTTTAAAAAAAATGAATCAGAGTATAAGGAAGCACTTTTGTTTTGTTAGTAACAAAAATTTAGAAATATTTATTTCAGAGTGTCAGTGTTTTAATATATTGATGAAACATTAAGGAAAGAGGGAAAGAAGCCAGCTGGTAGCCATCTACACTGTAAATTTTGTTGATAGCTGTACTTCAGTAAGTTTATTGCATGTATGATTAGCTAATCTCTAATCTGAGAGTTTTTAGAGCAAATCTGAACTGAGCAGTGAGTTTAATTAGGAGGTAATCTCTTCCTTTCATAGCACTGAGCTGATCTCTGCTTTTGGTTACAAGAATTATAATACAGGTGGGCCTCCAGCTTCTGCATTTGTTTTAAAGTCTTTTGTGAGGAGTCTGTCCCTCTTTTGTAAATCCTTGACTAGTAGCTGACAAGAAACTCAAGGATAAATAGATAATTAAACCCCTAAGTAATTTTTAGTCTAAAAGCTGATTGAGATGGTTGATGTAGCTTCTTCAAGAACTGAAGGGAAGATTAAAAAAAAAAAAAACATGTGTGGGGGGAGGAAACCCTCTTGAATATCTTGAATAAAGCATCCAATCATCTGGTGTCATCTCTGGCACTAACATTTAGTAACTGATAATTGCTGTAACTAGAACCATTGAACCTTGCAAATATTATCCAGTAAATTTTAATTAACACCCTGGGGACTGAAGAATTTCAGAACAAGCTCATGGGAGACTCCCCCCCAACCAGTGGCAAAGTGTGCTGAGTAATTTTAGATCAGCCTGCCTGTCAAAGTGGATCAGTGTCATCTTGCCACTTATGCTGAAGAAAATGCACCTGCTTCTACATGGAAATAAGGTGCATTATCTGCCAATTTGTGCTGCTTATTTTCACTGCTGCCTGAGTTTGACAAGTGGGAAATATAAATGCATGGATTATTTATTCATAAACCAAGGGGGTAGGAAAAGGTGAAAGAGGTTCATGGGCAAAAAAGGTAACATACTTGGTATTACAGGACCCACCAGAAGCCACCTAAATAAACACATTATGGGTGTCTACTGAAACTCTAGAGAGGCAAATACTCTTGCCTTGTATTTTTAACATCAATGGAAAACCTAGTCATCAAGAAAGTCCAGTAGCATAAAATGACACTGTTAACAACGGAGTGGGCACTATTTTAATAGCCATATATTTTCCTTAAATCTCCATAAGAAAGCGACAGACATTCAATATTAATATTCTGAGTCCAATATTCTGAATATTCAAACCACACTAAATAACAATTTGCTAGATATACTCAATACATATGACAATATCTAGCTCTGATTCTGCTTTCACTACTACAGAGTAATTAAATAAAAATCAGTGAAATCAGAGTGCCTGGTTATAAATTAATCTCAAGGGAGCAAATAACATTATTGGAGTGAAATCATTAACTTCAGTTAATATCTGTAGGTCTGTGAAGGATAAAATCCATTGAAGTTTTCAGACTTGTTTGGTATTTCTCAAATTGGTCGCTTAGGACAAAATAAAATCTTTCAAAAGTGTTGAGGACCTAGCTAATGCTGTTCCCCATAAGAAGATTTTAAGTCATATTTAATTAAGTAATTAAGTCATATTTAGGGCCTTATAATTTTCTGCTTTTTTCAGATTCATTTAAAAAAAAAATTCTAGGTCTAGGAAAGGAACATAATTTAAACTTATTATTGCTGTTGCTCAGGCAGAGCCTTTTCTAATGGCTGTGTCTGGAGTCAGAACTTTATACACAGGTTGAGAAAGTTTTTCTTTTAAGTTAGAGAAGAAACACACAGGTTTCACAACTACTTATTCCCAGTCTCAGTCACAAGGCAGGCATTCCCCAGATCCTGGGCAGGAGTCTGCTGTAATCTGTCTTGAAGGTTATCGCCTGTCAGGTACCCTGGGATATTTCAACTAGAAAATTCTGCAAATAAATGGTTTCATAGAATCATAGAATGGTTTGTGTTGGAAGGAAACTTAAAGGTCATCTATTTCCAAACCCCTGCCATGGGCAGGGACACTCTCCACTACATCAGGTTGCTCAAAGCCCCATCCAGCCTGCCCTTGAACACTTCCAGGGATGGGGCATCCACAACTTCTCTGGGCAACCTGTTCCAGTGCCTCACCACCCTCACAGTGAAGAACTTCTTCCTTACATCTAGTCTAAACCTACCCTCTTTCAGTTTAAAGCCCCTTGTCCTGTCACTACCTGCCCTTGTAAAAAGTCCCTCTCTGGCTTTCTTGCAGGCCCCCTTTAGGTACTGGAAAGCCCCTATAAGGTGTCCCCAGAGCCTTCTCCTCTCCAGGCTGAACAACCCCAATTCCTGACCCATAAGCTCTCAGTTGGCTCCTCATCCATCCCCAGGCAGGGCTCCATGCCCTCCAGTTGTCATTGACAGAGAGCAACACCCCCTCCTTGTCTCCTGTGCTTGTCTTTCCTAAAGACCCTGTATCCTTCCATTCCAACACTCCAGTCATAGGAGCCATCCCACCGCGTCTCCACGATGCCAATAAGATCATAGCCCTGCAAGCGTGCGCACGCCTCTAACTCTTCTTGTTTATTCCCCATGCTATGTGCATTTGCATAGAGACATTTAAGTTGGGCCCCCGATGAAGCTGACTTACTGCCTGGAGTGGCTGGAATTTCTTTGTGCTGCTCTTCAGGTGCTCTCCTGCTGACCTGTGATCCCTCTCCAGGTTCTGGGTATCTATTGCTGGCACTGGTGTCAAACTGGTAAGAGTGGGATGGATTGAGGTTCCCCTTCCCTGGCAACTTTAGTTTAAAGCCCTCCACCAGCTTGGCAAACCTGTGACTGAAGATGCTCTTCCCCTTCTCTGACAGATGGAAGCCCTCAGCCCCCAGTAGACCAGGTTTCTCAAAGCTGGTCCCATGGTCTAAGTAGCTGAACCCCTGGCTGTGGCACCAGTCCCATAACCATTTGTTGATTCACCAGATTTGACTGGCCCTTTCAAACCCCTGCCCTTTGACTGGGAGGATAGAGGAAAAAACTACCTGCGCTCCAGAGTCCCTTACGGCTGCTCCCAGAGCTCTGTAATCCTTGATACTCCTCAGACGGCTCCTAGCTGTATCACTGGTGCCCACGTGAAACAACAGCAGCGGATAATAGTCGGTGTACTGTAGGAGACTTCGTAGTCTCTCGGTGACATCCCTGATAGGACCCCCCGGTAAGCAGCACACGCCTCTAGAGAGTGTGTCGGATTGGCAGATGGGTGCCTCTGTACCTCTCAGAAGAGAGTCGCCTACTACTATCAGCCATCGCCTTTTCTTAGTTGTTACATGGTTGTTACACAGGGAGCAGACTGGGCTGCCTTACTCAGCTCCAGTGTCTCTCCTGATGTGATGGGTCTTTTCTCTTTCGTCTGCAGAGCGGTGAAGTGGTTCTGCAAGGGCACCTCAGGCTTCGGTAGAGGTCCCTTCCTCCTGCTGGTCTTTGCCATTGCAAGCTTCCCTTCTTGTGCATTATTGGTCCCCCTCCCTTCTGTGTGCGCTGGTGGGGGAGTTTTTGGCTATTTGGCCGTGGGCTGTGGGTCCCCTGCAGACTGCGCTTGGAACCAGCTATCTAAGCCCTTCTGAGCCTCCCTGATGTTACACAGCCTTCTCACTGCCTACTGCAGCTTAGCCACCTGCTGCAGGAGGTCCTCCACATGGGCACACCTTTTGCAGGCAGGTCTGCTGCCTGTCCCTGCCCCAGGAGAAAGGTCTAGGCACTTCCTGCAGTCTGGGGTCTGCACTGCAGCCTCTCCCTCCAGCAGCTCCGTCTGGGTTGAGGCATCAGCCACCGCTGGGGTAGATGGTGCAGACCCCCCGCAAGAAATTCTGCAATAGTAGAAAAAACTCCAGACTATTCCCTATTCATGGGCTCCTTTCACAGACTTTCCACCTGGAAAAGTCCTTTATACGGGAAAAAAAGAAACCAAAACATGTTTTGTATTATGTTTTGGGATGCTAGCAGTCATCATAATTCAGATTACTGATGTTGATTATACAGAGCATGGTTCCTGCAAAGAATTTGAGAAGGTTAAGACCTTAAAATCATTTAGGCCTCAGGACTAGATAGCAGTCTTCAAAAAGTGCTGAAAGAAGTGAGGAAAGGAATTGGAAAAGCTTTATCACATGTTGTTCCAATTCACTTAGTTCAGGAGAAATCCCTGAAGGCTGAAGAGTGGCCAGCATAATCCAATTATTAAGGAAAGAACCTAGAGCTATACGAGGAAATTACAGACCAGTTAGTTTAGCATGAATTGCAGTGAATGTCTTTAGAAAGTGCTTTAGGGTCTCTAGAGAAATTGCAAAAGCATATTTTAATTAAGGTGAGAGAATTCTCAGGAAAGGTATAACATGCTGAGGAATGCTGTGGTTGCAGAGTTTGCAATTTTTGCTGTGCTTCATGTTGTTATACTTTTTTTTCCGGTTTATTCACAGACATTTTTGTATTGCTTGTCACAGTGGTACATGACCTGATGTCTTGTTATGCTTAGCTTTCTCTGCAATCAATTAAATTGTTTTCCTTTTTTTAAAAAATATAGAAAGAAAGGTGTAAATGGTGTAATGGATGTAAGCATGGATCTTAAACTTAACTGCTCTATTTACATCAGTTACTTCTGCTTGTAAAGCACGTCATTTGGTGTGGAGCCACTAGGTCATCTTTCCCAGCTGACCTTATTGTCTCTCCTCCAGTACTGAAATTATTCTGTGCTTTCCAATGGTAGGTGGTACTTACTTCTGATGAGGCTGATACAGGTTCAAGTAGTGTTGGTGTGAAGGTAGTGATACCAAGAAAAATAAAAAAGGGGGGAGGGGGGAGAATTAACAGAAGAGAAGCCAAGAAAAGAACGGTAATGTAAAGATGCAAGGGCACAGAGAAAGGATCATCCCACATCTGCTGGACGGTAGGTGTATGTCTAGATAAAGCTTGCATTTGGAGGTGTCATTTGTCAAATGTTTTGAGACAAGTTTGTCCCCTGTAACTCTTGAAAGACTACAACAATGACATATATCTTTTGTTTTAAAGACTTTAAGGGCCTTTGGCACTACTGGTACCAATCACCAATTTAATGAAAGTTATTTTCCTTCTAGGACCTTATTTTTTTTCTAGGAAACAAACAAACAAAAAGTTAATTAACAATACTGTTAAACTTTTGTAGAAGTGGCAAAAATACAGATGACTGCATGACAGCATATTTCATATTATAACAGATTTTCAATTTTTCCTTTGATACTTGGGAGACAAATAATTTACAGACTTCATTTTTATTTTTTGGGGGGAGAGGGCAGTAGGGAATAAGAACAGCTGAACTCCATGTTGGGATATGTGCACATTCTGCTTTTGGCAGAATAAACCCCTCCTTCCTGAAAATAATAATTTTTTTTGTCAGCCGTCCTTAGGAGCCTTGTACATTGTGAGATGACTTTGTAGTCTCCCTTTCTTTCCATTTCAGAAAGTGTCAAGAATAAACATGAACAGTTTCTTGTGACAGATGCAGATAATACAGTTAGTATCAATCTGATATTAGGATATTGCACTTTCTGTAAGGGAACTGAGCAAAAGTGGACGGTAACTGGTAGGGCGAAACGCGGGCAGAAAAGAAGATGTGCGGTGAAAGAGGAGTCCCTTATTCTAGTTCACCCAATGTTTCTCCATGCAAGTCCATATCTTGTGTGATCACCTAATCATGAGAATCCTGTTGCTGCATGGAAGAGAAAACCTTCTATCTAGTACTGGAAAACATCTGACCTCAGAATATTCTTGCATTTTTAAAAAGATTCTTGTTCTAAAAATGAACCACTGTATTATCCAAATCTTCTTGACGTACACTGAAATAAGCTACTCTCCCTAGAATTATCTTATCGTGTTTGAAATAACTCTCAAAGCAGAGCAAATTTGTTAAATACATTTATTGCCATTCATTATTTTGAGAACTAATATAGGTTTCACTGAATATATGTCTTTTTATCTCCAGATGAAGTTCTGTAAAAACTCTGTAGGGGAGAGAGATAAGCCAAATACACAGCTTAGGAGTACAATGAGTTGGTGACAGTGGCTTTCAAACATATAAACAATAAGTGGCTGATTTAATTTCATTCATTCAGTTTGTATCCTTATAAATACCTCAGCTAATTTTTAGTTCATTGCCCTCAAACTGACTTATTCTCTGTCTTTTTTATAACCTCTTTGTGTTGGCTTCTCAGCTGCTAAAGCCAGACCATCATAGTCACATGTCTGAGATGAATGACTAGTCTTGCATGAGGCTCCAAATCAATTTGCTACCAACAGGGAGCCTTAAAACAGAGGTGCTCAGCTGGCTCTCAGTTCCAGCTTCTCACCTTTCCTGGTGAAGTGCATCGACTCTTCTCAGACGGGTGATAGCATTGGCTTTTGACTTAGTTCTTTCTTAGGTGAATAATCTGAAGTATTGGTCTCTTCAGAGCATCTTTAGCTCTTCTGTTGGAAGTTTGTGGCTCAGAACAAGCAGGAATAGGATTTGATTCCGGTATTTGAAAAAAAACCATCATCATTCAACTATTCTGACTTAAAACAAACTTTTCACTGGTTGTGGTTAGCCTTGTATCTACTGGCATTGCCACAGATAAATGTGAATTGCAAACTGAGAGAAAAACAACCAATGTACAGTATGTTTCTTTCAGAGAGCACGACTTTAGCCATTGAAAACAAGTCAGAAGAGAAATAACAGTGTAAGCCCATGTTTCATTAATCCTTTACTAGCTGCAAGGCACATGTGTGAAATTTGTTCCACTAGGGAAACTCTTACAAAAGCTGAAAGCCTGCCTGGAGAGTCACGTATTGTAGCAGAAGGAAGGTACAACGTTTTTTGCGCTGTTAGGAATGTTTGTTATGTCTGTGTGCACATGGTATGGTTTCAGAAAAATGTACTTCCAAGACACTCCTTTTATTCAGAGTATTGCATGTTTTGTTTAGAAGCTGTATTTTCTAATTTTAATAATAATGAAAAAAATCCTCATTTGAAGTAACTTACTGTTGACAATGTAAAGAAACTTTGATGTTAACCAGACTTTTGAAGAGTTGGGCCATGTCTATGCTGGCCTCTAAATGGCTCTTTATGATGTGTTAATTAGTGAACATTAATTACTGTACATATTAAATGCATTTATTTCTTGCCAGCTATGTCTTGAAACAAGATGGATAGTGGAAAAACCAGTGCAACAAATCATAAAATTATATTACATAATATCCGTGCTACAGATAACTAGTGCTCTTAACCTACCACCTTTCATAATGAATGCTACAGTCACTGTGTGGGAAAAGCTACCCATGTAAAAGTAATTTGAAGGGTCATTTATTTAAATGTAAGCATCTTTTGAAACTACTTTACAGCACAAAGCTGTTTAAAAAGTCCATGAATTATATATATATGAAAAAGACATATAAAAACACATTGTTAAAAATTTTCACTAAGCTTCTACAGCACCATGAACATTTAATACATTTTAAATTTTGTGCCCCTCTTTTAAAACACTTTTCTAATGACTTGGAGGTAACTGTAAAAAGGCAATGAGCTGGCATCAATATTCTCTAGGAACGAATCATAATTCCAGAATGATAAGTTTCTCCCTGTAAATGTACTAGAAAAAGGATGGCACATAAAATTGAAGACACCATTTTAAATTCTTTTTTTGTCAAATTCTAGCATAAATGCACACTAATTCTCTGTTACGCATGATTTTAACAAAGATTTAATAACAGAATTACATTATGTTGTATAAAAAATGAAAGTTTGGGCTCTATAGAAAGGGAAGCAGATTTTGAATAAATGGAAAAACTAATTTGGTTTATAATAGTTAAAGTGTCTGTGAATTTACAAATATTTCACACAAAATAAATTGTGAATTAACAATAACAGAAGTATTTTACCATATTCTTAAATTATTTTTACCACACATGAGAATCTGGAAGATTCATCCTTTCTGTAAAATATTTTTTAAAATCCAGCATGCAAGCTTTGCTTTTAGACAGAAACTTTTCCTGTGGTGCATTTTCTTCTTACATATTTCACAAGCTCAGTTAAAAAAATAAACTTTCCAAAAAAGATCTCTAGGCTTGAGCATCAGAAGAAAGACTTACAATTAGCGCTTACTTAAATGTGTTGATAAATAGCTATATTTGTGGCTAAACAATATTTAATTTTCTATTCTTTTCTTGGCTTTGGACTTGTGACAAAAGTGAATGAGCAGTTTTTTTAACAATTATAATCTGTCTCGATGGATAATGCACATCAATTAACTGTCACTTAGAACTTCAAACATAATTGTTCTGTATCTATCTTCTCTCTTTAGCATCAGTCATTGTAGTGCCTGATCTTAAAGCTCTTTGCTGTGGTCCTTTTTAGGAAATGAGAATAAAATTAATGTTTGCGGAGGTTTTGAGACTGGCACAAAGGTATGCAGCAACTCAGCAGCAGTACAGCTGAGATGATTAGCCAGGTATGCTGACTCCCTCTTCATGTAGACACAGCTGTACCTAAACATGACCATTAAAGAAAAATGTGTTTAACAACAAGGATGTCTTTAAATTTACTTTATAAGACAATAGCTGTAAAAAGATAAGAGAACACATGTCACAAAGCAGATATTTAATGCTGTGGCACAAGTGAAATGTTCTGCCTTTTTCTCTCCTCCTTACAGATGAAGAGATTCATGTGGAAGAAAATAAGTAGTCAAAAATAATTTCAGCCACTTCCACATCTTATTCTTAGAATAACCATCAAGCAGCACCCTATTTGGATAACATCATGGTAGGAAAAGAGAGAACAAAAAAGAGTCACGAAGGAACAAGGTACTTTTGGAGGCAACCAGTTGACATATGGAATAAAAAATGAGAAGGTAAAGGACATTATTTAGGTGAGAGAGCTCTCAAGAGTAGGTTTCAAAATATTTGGTTTGCTTTTCCACCAGCCTTCTCTCTTGCTTGCGATAGAAGTAGCAAATTTATCAATGGAGCTATTTTTCACTAGAAACACCCAACTGCATCAAAACCTATCCTAAATATACAACATACTAATTTAAGCAAATTCTCATGATTTTTTTTTTACAAGTTTAAAATTGTAAAATTAGTGAAGTGTATATAAGCAGAACAGACTATTACCAGTAAGTCAGGAATCCATCGGCTAGGTGTACAACCCAGATTCAGATGCTCAGCTTCCCATGATCTTATGAAACACTTCTGCACTGCCATTTCACATATTGGGATGACTGGTCTGGAAGAAATCTGTTGGGTTTTTTTCCAAATGACCATTTGGTTTGAGAAATTATGTGGCACATAGGAGACTGGAAGAAGGACTGTCTTATTTTATCCTAAAATTTCTGAGTTCTTTTTACATGAAAAAACTTGAAAAGTTTCAGAAAGTCTTATAGTAGGGGAATGCACTTTGCAATTCAACTCTAGTTACACTGACAGTTCACTGACATTCAGAAAAATCAATATTGTTCTGATAGCTGAAAGCATTCTTGATACTGTATCTTTTATTCCTAAAAAGAAATGTTTAATTGTACATATAATTTCATGGATACTGCTGTGACAGTTCTCAGAAATAAGCCCCATGGAAACAAGGACAAGATTTTAATGGAACTACTAGCCATGAATCAATAAGCACCCATTTAGAAGAATATATAAACACTTGTTTATATTTCATTTAATATGTAGAATATGACAGGCTTTAAGCACATACAGTGATGGAAAGGGTGAATAGGAAGTGTTTCCATGAATCAGGACTCTATGAAGAGTTCTAGATGCCAATATGTACAATTTAATTAAATATTCCATGTGGAGGTGCTGCATGCAAACAATGTTTGTGTTGCAGGTGAGATTCAAAATCTTTAAAATCTTTCAAAATATTTTTTAAAAAGAAGGTAATAATGTTATTACTGCAACTGAAAATAATAGTGGTTATTTTGGAGCAAATATGCACCCCCAAACTCACAGAAGTTTGGTCTGTCTGTTGTTCTTATCAGAGTGAATGAATGTGTGTAAGCCCTGGACTGCTTTCAACGTTGCTGCTCGGAAGTATGGAGTTCTTTGTATGTGATACCTGAGTGCATCAAGGAAAAATCCTTAAGGCTTTGAGTTCTGCAGCTGACTTGCTTTTATTGCCTTCTATTGTAGTAGTTAAGAGATTCTTCAAGGTGAAGTTGAATGTGCCTTCCAGGATTGAGAGACTATCACTTAGCCGTAAGGCTGTAAATAGGGAAAGGTTAAGATAACTATAATGGCTGTTCACAGTGGGCACCAAAGGAGATGGAGTACAAACTAAAAGAACTAAGCAGTTTACAAATCATAGAATATCTCAAGATGAAAGGGACCTATAAGAATCATTGAGTACAACTTCCTGCTCCTTGCAAGACTACCTAAAATTAAATCATACGACCAAAAGCATTGTCCAGATGCTCCTTGAACTCTGACAGGCTTGGTGTTGTGACCACTTCCCTGGGGAGCCTGTTTCAGTGACTGACCACCCTACCCGTGAAGATCCTTCTCCTAATGTCCAATCTGAACTTCCCCTGATGCAGCTTCATTCCATTTCCTCGTGTGCTATCGCTGGTCACCAGAGAGAGATCAGCACCTCCCCCTCCACTGCCCCCATTGAGGAAGTTGTAGAATGCGAGGAGGTTTCTTTTCTCCTCAGCCTTTTCTTCTCCAAGTTGAACAAGCCAAGTGACTTCAGCTGCTCCTTGGAAGTCTTGCCCTTGAGGCTTTTCACCATCTTGGTCACCCTCCTCTGGACACGCACTAACAGTTTGATGTGTTTTTTATATTGAGGCACCCAAAACTGCACACAGTACTTGAGGTGGGGCCACACAATTGCAGTCGAGAGTGGGACAATCACCTCCCTCACGCTGCCAACTATGCTGTGCTTGTTGTACCACAGGAAACGGTTGGCCCTTTTTGCAGCGAGGGCACACTGTTGACTCATATTCAACTTACCGTCAACCCAAAGCCCCAGATCTCTTTCCATGGGGCTGGTCTCCAGCCTCCCATCCCCCAATTTGTATGTATAACCAGGATTATCCCTTCCCAGGTGGAAAATCTGGCACTTGCCTTGTTAAATTTCGTACAGTTGGTGATTGCCCAGCTGTCTAGTCTATCCAGATCTCTCTGTAAGGACTCTTTACCTTTGAAGGAGTCCACAGCTCCTCCCAGTTTAGTATCATCAGCAAACTTAATGTACCTTCGATTCCTGAATCCAGATCATTTATAAAAACATTAAAGAGCACTGGCCCTAAAATTGAGCCCTGGGGAACCCCACTGGTTACTGGCTGCCAGCCTGATGTATCCCCATTTACTACAACCCTTTGAGGACAACCCATCAGCCAGTTGCTTACCCAAAATATTATGGACTAGCTGTAAGCTGGATGTTTTGTCCAGAAGGATACTGTGAGAGATAGTATCAAAAGCTTTGTTCAAATCCAAATCCACCACATCTACTGGCTTCCCTTGGTCAACTAGATGGGTGACCTTGTCATAAAAGCAAATTAAATTGGTTAAGCAGGACTTTCCCACTGTGAACCCATGCTGGCTGTGACCAATGACTGCATTGTCTCTCAAGTATTTCTTGATAACTCCCAGAATAACCTTCTCCATCATTTTACCAGGCACTGAAGTGAGACTGACAGGCCTGTGATTACCAGGGTCTTCATTCTTTCCTTTCTTGGAAATTGGGACAACATTTGCCAGCTTCCAGTTGACCAAGACCATTGAAAAATAATAGAGAGAGGTCCTGCGATGACATAGGCCAGCTCTTTCAGTGTGGTGAGATGAATCTTATTGGGCCCCATAGATTTTTGCAGTGCATCCAGCTGGAGCAGCAAGTCTCTAACAAGTTCAGAGATGTCTGGGAGTTTCTCATCACCCCAGTCACAGTCTTACAACACAGGTCTCTGGGGCTCCCAAAGCCCATCATCAGTGTTAAAGACAGAGGTGAAGAAGGCATTAAATGTCACTGCTTTGTCTACGTCTGTATTTGTGAGGTGACCCACTTCATCAAGTAACAGACCATTGTTATCTCTGATACTCCTTTTGCTGTTAACATAGTCAAAAAAGCCCCTTTTGTTGTCCTTCACAGCGCTGGCCAGCTTGAACTCTAATCAAACAGCATCTCTGTAGTCCTTCCGTGTCACTTTTCCTTGCTCCCAATGTCCATACACTTTCCTTTTCTGCCTAAGTTCTAGAAGAAGAACGCTGCTCAGCTAAGCCAGCCTTCTGCCCCACTTGCTTGACTTCTAACACTTTGGAATTGCCTGCTCCTGTGCTCTTAAGAGATGGCTTTTAAAAAGTGCCCAGCAATCATGGACCCCAATACCTTCAAAAACAGATTCCCAGGGAACCTTACTTACTAGCTCCTTCAGCAGCCCCAAAGTCTGCTCTCCCCATATCCAGGGTTGTAGTTTTGCTGGCAGTTTTTCTTCTATCACCAACAATTTGAAACTCAGCTACTTCGTGGTAACTGTGACCAAGACAGCCACCGATCACCACTTCACCCATAAGCCCCTCTCTGTTTACAAACAACAAATCTAGGAGAGCACCTTTCCTACATATCAGGTCAGGTGTAGAAACTGATACTACCTGTCTCAGAAAAGATTCTTAAAATAAGTCGTCTCTAATTCCTGTTTTAAAGGGGAAAAAACACTTCAATTGATAGACTAAATATGTTCATACTCAACAGTAGCCTTTTAAATGGAAGTTTTGCAGCAGATTTCTCCACTATATATAAAAGACATCTTATTGTTAAGAATATATGTTAGAAATTTAATCACTCTAAGGAATGGAATTAGTCATTATTATTACATGTACACACACAACAATATATTTCTCTATTCAGAGGATTTATTTGTTTCCAGAGGATGACGTGTTATGTCCTGTAGAGGTAAGCAACAATTCCATAGCTATTAATCTTACTTTATGAATTCATAAATAATAGAACAATGAAAAAAAAGGTTTGGCAGTTTCTCCATCCTCGTTAATCTTTAGAGGTCTTAGGTATGTTCTTTACCTTTAACATTGCACCTTCCTTTAAGGCTCATATTCTCATAACTGGTAGCTTTGTGTTGTACATTATGATTTTAGTTCAGAATACGAAGATGGTTTTAAAACAGATCTCCTAATCTTTCCACTGACTTTGTTTCAGTGAACTGTGTTACTTTTCTTCAAAGACAAATCAGAAGTGTGCCAAATATGCTCCAAGTACTATTGACTGTTCATCTCACATGATGAATGAGACTATAGCTAATCTGAAGCAATTCCGTGCAAAACATTTTTGATGTGGATGTTTGCTCCTTGCTGTAAAGACCTGCTGCTATAATGCTGCACTGCTTGCTAATGTAGATCCAGCCTTTTACTCACAAATGCCAGCAGTGGATGGGAACAGAGGGTCATACCTAGTTAATGCCAGTCACTCAAATTTTCCTTGGTGCATTAGCCATATACCTGTCATATTGTCAAAGTTCAGTTTAAAAATAAAATGAAAAGATTTTAAAACAACAAAAACCCCATGTACTTTTAAAATCTCTGCTTTCAGAGTTTAATGATATGTGATCTCCTCTGTCTCTGAAGTGCCACATCTTATCTCTCCCTACATTTGTGTTTGTTTCAGAGTGAAAGATCCTTAGTGTATAGCTTCTCTTCCAGTTACTTTATGCTTCTGGTTGTACTTCATGACCAATTAGTAACAACTAGTCTTCTGAAGATTAATCTTCAGAGAAATGACATGGAGTCCATCCTCCAAGGGACTACTCTTGAATGCAACTTGTGCCAACAGGGATATGCTTAGGCCTAGAGGGCTCCACATAGGAAGGCTTCTACACTCTCTGTTGGAGCTTTGGCTTCCTACTGAGCCAGCCTGAAGACCAGACCCAGTCTGTCCAGGCATGAGAAAACTGGGGGTTCAAGACCCAAAATGAAATGTCACTTTCTGGAGATGAGTAACTGTGGCTTGTGACTGGTTTGGTTGCAATATATGTAAAAGCTTTCAGCCAAATTGTGTTGGTGAGAACATAGAGGGAAATTTTACACTGGTTTCTCAATGTGGTATTAGAGTGAGACTTAAATTTGAGTGTTCTGTCAAAGAAAAGCTAAAAGGATGGCCAGGATTAACACACTTGGTAATCTCAGCTGCTTGTCATCCCCTGTACTGTTGGAACACATACTGTATGGAACTTAGTACTGACAGAGCCGCTATGATTGACAAGAGAATTGCTCTATCTTCTGGGAATGTACAACATAGAAGGCTCTTCCAGATGAATTATTCATTCAAAGCTTCCACCAACAAAAAACAAGTTGCCTTTGATTCAAGTGGGATTGTGATGAGTGGGATGGTTTTGATAATATTGAATAGAGAGAGGAGTGATGATAATAAGCCTGAAAGGAGTGTGACGACTGCATCTGCTAAATAAATTCAAAGCTATTTAAAAAAAAAAACAACAAAACCAAACCCCCAAAAGCAAAAACCCCCCAAAACCCCAAAGCAAAGAATACACACAATGGGAAATTGTAAAATAATTAAGAGAACAATATTTTTTTAAATTGTTGTCAGTAAGCTTACACTATGTGTTAAAAGAATTAAGAACTCTAAAATACAAACTTAAAATAAAAAAGTACATTGATAATTTAAAATAATAGCATTATTGATAGCATTTAGAATTAGACAAACTTTATCCCCCTTCTGTTGAGACATTTTAAAGTAAACAAAATGTCCTCCCACCCTCAGAAGTCATAACTGTTCATTTCATTTCAGCAGTGTCCAAGAAATAATACAATACTTTGTTTACAGAAAAGCAGTGTTTTTTATTTCCTTAGTCCCCAGTTCAAGAAATATTGTTGTCTATCCCTTTTCAGCAAAGTAATACCAAGCATCAATTTTGACTGCTAATTTTGAGATACCTTTTCCAGGAAAAGCTTAATCATATCATAATGTAGGGCAACCACTGTTCTACATTTCCAAAGGGAACACATTAGTAGGTCCAAAACTACATTATATATTTTATTAGTTGGGAAAGAGAAGAATCCAACTTGCAGCTTAGATAGATGAAAAATCTCAAAATCTAATCTGTGTCACAGAATGAAAAGAAGCATTTAGCTGTCACACAGCACCAGCCAGATATCTCCAGATACACCTTGACACCTCCTTTATGGAAAACAATTTTTTCACAGGAAGTCAGAATCAATCTCTTCCGGAGTGGGAAACTTTATGGGTTTGTCAGCCTCCCTGGAATACTGAGGAATTCAAACTTGCTGAAACTTTGTGGTTGTGTTAGAAGAAAACAATTTCTTTTTGTACACAGTTTTAATGGAATAGGAATACTAAAATTCTGCATGGTGCAGGATAATATTTGCCACGTATCTTACATCACTTCTTTCATCAGTGAGAAGTATGAAGATTTGGCCATCTATCTAACTAAGTTTATAAGATTTAGTTGCTATTACAAAATTTCTACCATGAAATAAAAAAAAAATGTTGTGTCAGAGAAGGCACTACACAGTTTGTATGCTTTTGTACACAAAGCTGCTAGCATAGTCACAGTAAAATGCAGAGAAAGAGACTGTTAATGTTAACACTTCTATTTTTTATTAAATAGAAGTTATACTATGCAGAATTGGTTTTCTCTTTAGACAGTTCTGGAATTTGGAGAAGACAAAAATTTCAAGAATAAAACAAAAAAATAAGTAGAAAGTTGATAGAAGGGAATATAATCTGAGGAAGGCTCAGAGAAGCAGCAAGAAATTCTTTGTGCAGGAAAAGAGGATCAAAGATGAGGTTCTCAGGATCAGAGAGGGCTAGCCAGCTGCAGGACCTAAACAGTCTAAGAAAAGCAGCTATGTTGGAAGGACTTTGTGGTTTAAGGCCTTAAGATACTACAAGTTGCAGAAAAAGCAACAAATCCTCTGCGGGCATAAGAGTCTTCAGAGTAATGGGGATTCTAAGGTGTGGGAATGAAGAATGGTGCATTTTTGTAGCTATATGCCTTTATCATACTGTTGAATAAAGAGCACTAATATTTTAAAATTTGTTGAAAAACTCATGTATATTTTTTCACTATCTCCCAACTGCATATTTGGGTGCCCTTCATCTGGCACTATTGGGTGAAATACAGTCAAGCTACTATTTGATTGGATCATGACTATATCTCTGAAATACGAAAAGGCAGGATGGAAAAAAACATTGAAATTATGAAGAGCCAGAGAAACTTAAATCACATATGTATAATACAAGGGAACACAACCTAATAATTAAGAAAATAAATTCAAAAGTAGTTTCACCAAACACATGGAAAAAAGCCTCTGGCAAAGTCAATACTGGAGAAGGGAGGGTGAGAGGATTCAGTTTGCTACTAACAAATAGTTAATTTTATTGATGTAGTTCATCTCACTGACTTATGGAATGTTAAGCCAAGATTGTTAATGCAACATGAGTGACTTGGAAACAAAAAACTTAGAATCATAGAAACAATTAGGTATGACAGGACCTCTGGAGGTCATCTACTCTAACCTCCTTCTCAAAGTTGGACAAACTTGAAAGTCACAGAAAGTATGTGCTCTTACGTTGTATAAGGCAAGATTTTGCCTTCTCAAATATCTAGCCTGTGCTAGTTGCCTAAGCACTCTCTATAGGCAATAGGAATGAAAAGGTATGTGGCATCCCAGAAATAACTTATCCTATGCTAAAACTCATGCTTTACTCAGGTAGGAAGAATTGTGCTCTTTAAAATTCCTGTCTCTGTCTAATGAACACAGAGTTTAGAGGATTAGCAAAGCGCAATTTGCTTAACCATGGACTTGAAAGTATGCACTAACTGTTTTTTTCTTATACATGTTAAATATTTTTACAGACATTTTATTATAATATGTTATTGATGTATGTTATACTAACATGAACAAAACAAATTGGTCTAGATTATGATTGTCACTTTGAACATAGTGGGAAAGGCTTGAGAATTACAGTCCCCATATTATCTCTGGTTTTGGTTGTCTGCAGACCAAACAATATTAAAAATAGAAATTCTTGAAGGAAAAGGTGTACAGATGATATTTTAAAGGGCGGGAGTAAGGCCAAACAATGCAGAAAGACACAAGTGTTGGGTTCTGCCATCTTTGCTCATAATGAGTATCACAGTAAAGTTTGTAGTAGACCCTTCAAAAATGACAAACATTCTCAGCCTAAGAGAAGATTACTGGCTCTTACCCAATATGCATTCTGAGTGGTGATGATAATATCTTACATTCTGTACTTGGCACTTGTATATAGCCTGATTTTGAGACATACTGCATATTTCAGTAACGTTAAGTGATTTCACTGGGAGCAGTGGCAAGAGCAGCACATTTGAAAACTTGGCCATAACTAAATATGAATTTAAGGTGTAGAAATTTGAAAGTCTTTGCCCTTCTTTTCACAACTAACTGAGAAACAAAGATCACAAGAAAATCTGTTAAAACAAAGATAAACATAATTTCTAAATGATCATCATCTGATCATCTAAAATACAGTGGTAAAATATGGTCATGGCTTTTTTTAAAAGCAGTTTTTAATACTAATGTTTTCATTATTTGATGGTCTAGCTTTTAGTGTTCAGTTTTGAAAATGTAATGGTGGTCAGTTTCTTGAAAAGTAATCCATCAAAGGCTTTGATCCTGTGAACACAAGAAGTCTTGATGGCGTTTGTAGTGCCTCAGCTCCATGAAATGTAACAAGTCAAAACTACTATATAGCCTAGTGTAACAAAACAGAGAAACCCAAATTGTTCCTAATAAAAAGCACTGAATATTTTCAGTGGTAATATGAGCTGAATAAGAGTTAAGAGTTTGAGATCTCCTTTTTATTCTGGCTAACTTAAATGTGAAAGACTGTAATCTCAAACGTTTAGTACAATGGAAAATTTAGAACAGCTTGGTAATATCACATTTTGGTTTTGAATTTGTTATATGGAATCCATGATATTTGCTTTAATTTATCCTTTTGTAAATCCCAAACATAACTTATAACTCTGTTGGAATTCTCTATTCTTTATGTAGACTTCTATGCTTTAAAAGGCTGATTCAGATGAGTTCCATGAATGATCACACATGATGCAAAAGATAGAACACAGAATTTAGAACATCACTTTGTACAATCAGCCCAGTACAGAGTGCTGTGCCATGAAATTAATCCTTCTTTCTATGACAAATGGCAGTTCATTTGTTTCTACATGTAAAAGTGATTCACCAACTATTTTGAAGAGGGGTAAATGAATACTTCCTCCCACACTGAATTTCAAGAAGTTTATTTTATTTCAAACAAATTTAACCATTGCTGTGATTTATAAGGTTACATTCCCTTTGACCAGCATACTGCAGGACAGATGTTGGTTTCATCTGTATATGGGTTGTCAACCTGCACTCATGAACCATTTACCTGGTCTAATGATAAGAAAAAATGCATTAGTATGGAATCCGTGCTTACGCATTCATACTTGTGTTGTAGGTCTGGATAAACCAAAAAAAGGTTCTTATTTCTCTGTATTATTCTCTATCAACAGATTAGTTCCATTTAATTTAGAAGAGCATGACAAAGAATATAACTTCACATTGCTTTAATAGTCATAGAATATGAATTTGACTGCATTTCACATCACTTCTAACATGCAGGCCCAGTACTGCATTTTAGAGAGATCATTCACTTGGGAATCACTAGGAGTATTTAGTTAAGAATGTGTTATTGGGTGGCTGAGTAAACTGAGATTGGCAAATGAATTATGATTTTAATGGGACTAGAAGTGTGAAGCTAAGTTCATTTTTCCATGACTTTGTTTCAGTAAACTCACTTGCTATGCATGCTGCCCTAGCACTGGGGAATGTAAACAATTTATTTGTTTGCAATATATTACAGCGTTTATAATAATGCTGCTTTTTCCCCTCTTTTTTTTTTTAAAGAAGGAAGAATTATAAATAAGGGAGACCCTTTGTATTTCTCAATATATCTGTCAGGGTACACATCTTAAAATGTTCTATGCAATAACAATGACTAAAAATTATGAATAGTGAGGTTATCTTTTACTTTAAAAAAGCAGTTTCAACATTACCAATTTTTTTCCAATTAATACTTTTGTATGATTTTTTACTGTGATTTATTTGGCTCTTGGATTTACAGATACTTTATGATTTCACTATGCCAACCCTTCTGTTATTTACATTTTTATACTTAAATTTTCAAAATGATAGGCATTATAAACAACTTTTCTAGAAATTGCTTTCCTAAGACCTATGGACGGATGGTAAAGACCCATTTTCTTCCACTGTTATTCCTTAATAGGTTTAAACCTCAGTCAGGAAGAAAAAAAAGTATGTCTTTTTAACTAATACCATGTCATCTCTTTAATCATGCTGATTCTGAATAATTCACCCACTGTGGAAGTTGCAGGGTGAGGATCTATAGCTCTATCTCTCACTGGGGGGAGTTTATTATTACTGAGTCTGACAGCAGAAAGCCCTGGCAGGTTAATTGCTGCAGCAAGTCTAGCTGGGAGTTTGCTGTTGATATATAGTGACTAAAGGGAGTGAAGGAGATTGACTATGCCTGTTACAGCACAAATATCTTCATGCGCCTCAGGTTCCTCAGAAAGATATGAGAAATAAATGTTCGCTGTTCATTTTCTGTCTGCACAATACAAATAGCCTCAGGCTGAACATGGCAACCACAGCATACAGAATATATATAAAAAGGAGGAAATTTGCAAATTAACATTATTACAAACATTCCTGCCTGAAAGTGCTGAAAATCAATTTCAATATAGTTTGCATTTTAATGAGGTGCCAAAGAGATAAATCAGTTGTGTTTGAGGAACACTTGGCTGGCAATGATGTTTTCTGATTATATCGTGTCCTAACTAATATTAGATTAAGTAAAACCAGTGTTAATTGAAGGCGTGGGAAATGTTACTGCTAGTTAATGAAGTAAACTCTTGCTGGTTATATAGAGTCATTAATTGAACTCAGACAGCCATTTCCCAGGAACAGCTGCTCCCTTCTTCCTTTCAAAAACAGAACAGTACAGGAAATTACTGGGGAGGAATGTTACCCTTCTAAAAACAGGCTTATTATTTTTCAAGGTTTGTTAAGACATTCTCAAATAATTTATCTTTATGTATTATAAAGATATGGAAGTATTATTATCACTGAAGATACAAAAATACTCAGCATGCCTTTTCTGAAAAAGAACCAATCTCAATTTTTCCCATAAGAGAGTATGCCACTAATGTTTTTTAACTTTTATGTATCAAGTGAATAAATAATCAATAACTGTTTCTTTCTTCAAATTAAATTCCCTTTACGGACAAGGAAGTATATTTTCCAGGGTGCTTTTAAAGGGTCTCTTTGCAGTGTGCTCTCCCTGGAGTCCAGAAAACTGACCTCTCTCCACTTGTTTATAGTTCTCCTTAACTGCACTTCACTGCCCTGCAGATCAGCTCTGCTCTTTATTGTGGTAATGAAAACCACCAAGGAAATTCTTTTTCTGAAGGTATTTCAACGAGAAATATCAACTCTCAAATGTCAGATCACTATGCAAAACACAAAACATGGCCCAGTTTTTCTTCCATTTACAGCACTTGTGCACCAGTGTGACTCTATTCACTTTCGTGGAGTTTTTCATCTTTACTGTCATTTAAAGTAAGAGTCAAATCTACCCTAAAGAACAAGGTGCAGTTACTTATTTCCACAGAAAAGCTGGAAACACTGTGCTATGTATTAGAGCTCCAGAGAACAAAATAGAAGCTGGTTTTCAGAGGTCATTTGGCAGGTAGAGGGTGATGTACAAAATCTTAGCTGTTAAGTCTCTTGCAGTTGACATACCAGCTATTTAAAAAAAAAATCTTTCCTTTCAGATACAGTGAATTCATTGTTAATCAGTCTCATCTGCTTTATTTATTGCAATCTCAGAATTTAATCCATGGTAAACATGTAAATTAGAAAAAAGTGTTGTGGACACTAGAAACAAGAAATATGAGAGGAAGGTCTAGTTGCAAGCAGTATGGAGTCTGCCTTGGGAAAAAATGTTGCAGTTTGTGTTACTAGTGGGAAAGTAGATTAGGAAGAAGTTCAGTAACTTGCTTAACCCTCTGTAAGCTGTATACTACCTTTGTCTACATGTATCCAGACCAACAGTTTCAAATAAACCACTACTACTTGCTTTTCTGAGTGGAACTTAATGCATTTTTAGTGTTTAATTTTTCATTCTCATTTTTGCTCTTGGCCTCACTGTTCTCTCCTTTAGGACCTGGAGACTCCTTCAGGACTCTTCTTCAGGACTTCTCTCATTTCCCACTTTTGTGTTGTGATTTTGGAGAGGAGGGGAAGGGTAGTCAACCCTTCCACCTGAGCCAGAATGAACTCACTTCTTTGTTTTGGGCTACTGATGGTGTCAGACTTCTAAAAGAATAAGAAGGTAACAGTGATGACTGTTAAAGTTATACATGTTGGAAAACAGTACCACAGGCTTTTAATGCAATTGTCTTTCAGTTTATTATGCCCATTTTCTGTTGATGCAAAGAGACAGTGTGAAAAATGTCATTATTGTTCATCTCTGTGCTTTGCAATTTTAGCACTACCAGGACAGAAACAGGTTAGATGTCACCTTACTTATAATCATGTGATGGCTTAAAATATTCTTCTTTAAAGCTCTCTCTTCAACTTATACTGCTAGAACCCTTACAACAATTTTTAGGTTATCAAAATGCTCACTTACTTATTACATCAGCATGCTCAATACAGTTCTGACATCCACAAAGCACTACACTTCAGCTCTCTGCACATTGTGAATAATCTAAACACAGGTATGAAGAAAAGGAAGGTATAAGTATGTCTTTTGTAAATGATAGAACCAGTCCCTTTAAAATATCACAGTCAGTGTTAATTGTTAATTATTAACATTGTTAATAACAAAATAAAACAAAAAGAATCAAAACCTTCCACAATGCTTATACTGAATCACATGCACTGAGCTTGATATAATTGTGACACATTAAAAAATTATATCCTAACTCACCTTATTTTCCTGCAGAAATTTTACGTATTTCAGAGTCTTGAATGATTTCTGGTTTATGGTCAACTAGTTTTCCTCTATGTAGGAACAGAAAAGTACTGGAAAAATTGTAAGTGATAAACAGTGACAGAAAAATTCAAAGACATACATGACAGCTGAATTTCTTTTTATCTCATAATATAACTGACTTAAGGTTTATGGGGCCCACAAACTATCTTTCTTTACTCTGTCCTTATCCTTTATTTCTAGGGCACTCTGGAGGGCATAGAAATGTTACCGATCATTATATAACAATTTTATATCTCTTTCTAAATGCCCTGGACCACTATAAGGGCATATACCTCTGTGTTCTCTCATGAGTAAGAAACATACCTCCTTTCCTAAGTGCTCTAAGCCTTGATTCTCTTCTCCCAGTCTTCTATGTTAAAACTATGTTTATTGCCCCTATATAAGATTTCATGCCCTAAAATTCCATTTCTGTAACAGACACGACACATACTTGACAATGCTGTGGGAATTAAAATTTTAAGTAACTCATATAAAATATTTAGAGAATAACTAGAATATTTATGTCATATCAAAGTAATGATATCACACATCTGTGATGGAAAAAAACCCCCGCCTTTTTAAAAAAATACGCCATGTAAAATATCCTGGTAACAAAAAAAAAATCAAATTTTAATGATTTGTCAGATCAGTGACCTTTCACAATAACGTAAATTTACAGCAGTTAAACACTGACAGTCAGATGTGATAAATATAACTTAACCCATATCATTGCAAAGTTGTATAAGTCCTAGACAAAAAAAAATAATAAGCAAAAAATATATAGCTTTTAGCAAATCACCTACTAATTTTTTCCTTCTTTTCTCCTTAGCAGAGGCTAAAAAGCAAGCAGTAAAAGCACACTATTCTGCAGTTCATAATCTACACATACCTTCATAAATAAATACATTTTATTTGCTTATAATGGATAAAAAAAATTCCAGATTTCACTGGATTAAATGGGATTAAGATTTGATTCTCTGTACATAAAATAAAATGGGGGTAAGTGAGATTATTACATATCTAAAATTGTAGACATGTGGCTTCTTTACTTTAAAGTAGGGACCTCAATCACATCTAGCATGATTTTATAGTAAAAGAATAAAGGAGAAAAGTAGGCAATGAGTTCTGTCTTAAGAACTAATGCACTGTAGTGCATAATTTCTAGTACTAATGTCTAATGAACATACACAGAAAAATTTCACCATGCAAAAGAGCAAACTGCTTCATTTCAAGAGTTTCCTAATGAAAACAGAGATTGTATTTAACAACAAAAGAAAGATTAGAAAGCATAGTCTTACTATAGTATGGTAGGCTCATAGTAATAAGATTACAGAATTGAGCCCTTAGGAAATGACTCAGAAAAGTAATTAAAATTGCTAATAAATCATGCTGGCTTGATGTCCTAATGGCAGTATGCTGTGCACTGACACATCAGAGACATTAGTTCGATTTCTCTGCTCCAGTCTCCCTCACTCCTTGAGGCAGTGAGAGCTAGCAGTACTGTGGAAACAGAATATGTAGTCCAAGCAATTGTAGGGACAAGACAATCAAGTCTTAGGGGACTTAGCAGTGATCCCTGCGATTGATTAAAGAGTGACATTGACTTCCTTCAAGCTGGAACCTTCTGTAGCATGAGGCCTTTACAAGGATGTTGTATAAAATGAGCTAAAAAGAGCTTTTGTGCTTGATGAAAAGATTGGGGTTTGTAAGGAGTGGGGGAATTTGTTTACATGTAATAGAATGGTGATATAAAAAGGGATAAAGAGAGCATCTAACTATCAGCTTAGAAGAAAAAACATAAGTAAGCATATGTTTTTATAAGCATATATTTTTATAAGCATACCAAGGAGGAGGGGTAAATTAGCTAAATGGTGTTTACACTTCTCACAGCAACCATGTTGCCTTAAAATTAGTTACTTCATGGAAGGCAGGGGGGATTGCTCTTACATGAAGTATTTTTCAAATTTTTTCACCTTAAAAGAGGGTGCAGGCCATTTCTATTCTCCTGCATATCTAGAAACACCTGCCAAGTACATGCAGGTCACCTTCCAGGAGTCTGCTGGAAGCAGTGCATAGAGAACTTGCCAGAGTCCTGCCTGAAAGACTCTGCAGTAGGTGACATACCCATTTTAGGACAGCTTTATCCATCCAGAGCTAAAATTTCTTTAAAAAGTACTTAGGTACCAGCATGGGCATGTTAACACCTCCTAACTGCCTATTTCAACCAGTCCAGAACATTTACCTTTGAACTCAGAAAGAAACAACTTAGCCAATTGCCTGGCAATCAGATTAATGAATAAGTAGCTAATCACTACAATCCCAATGAAGTTGAAATCAGTTTCCGTGTGAGACACAGAGAACTAAGCTCAGGAAATAACTGACAGGGTAATTAATATGCTCTACCACTGTTCATCTGGGAATAATCAACATCTTTCCTGTTGTAACAGTACATATTCAATCTTCGACAATAAAACACCTGAGATCTTTCTGGGGTTTTTCACCTGCCTGTAAAGGTCCGTCTTGAAATTCATGGCCCTGAGCCTTTCCAGCACAGTCACAACTTCTGTGCATGACCAGAACAAATTCCATAATGCCTTGTACTGTTAATAGAACTGTTTGCATCAAGGAGATCTTAAAAATATTAGAAATGTTAGTTTGTATTCACCAGACAGTTTAACACCAACCTGTATTCATTTCATTGTTTTTTGAGTAATGTAATGGTAAATGTGAAAACAGATCTGTACAGTCTTAACCACTATTATTTGCTCAGAACACAAAACCTTATTATGATGGAACACAAAGTCTCTGGAATAAAAAAAAATTAATAGTTTTGCACTTACGAAGACACTTGCCATTTACACAACTCAGATTATGAAAAATATTTTGTGGCAAAATAGATAAACAGAAGCTGCAAGAGCTTTACGTGAGGATGCAGAACTATAACGTCATTGCACTAACAGTGGGGTGGCTTGGTAAGTTGTGTGGCTGTAGCTCTGTAATGGATAGACACAAGCTGTTCAGGCGAGACAGGAAGGGGATGGGAGGAGGAGGGTCTTCATGTCAATAGGCAGCTTGAGCATACCAGGCTACCCCCAAGGAATGAGCAACAGACTGGCCAAGACTATGTGGATCAGGATCAGAAGAGCGAACATGGACGGTAGCTTTGTGGTAAGAATTTGTTACCAACCTCCCTTTCAAATGAGGAAGTGGACAAAGTTCCCTTTTAAGCAGCTTGAGGAAATGTCTGTATGATCATCATCTGTTTTACAGGAGACGTTAACCTCCCTGACATCTGCTGTGGGGGCAGATCAATGGGACACAAGCAATACAGGGGGTGGGGGTGTTGGAGTGTGATGGGAACAACTGCTTATCACAGAAGCTGGATGAGCCACAAAGTGGCAATGGCTCCCCTGATTTGCTACTTACAAACAAGGAAGAACCAGTTGGGGATGAGATAATCAATGGTAGCCTTGACTGTGGGAACTGTAATACTCAGGAAAACGTATAGATGACTCAGGAGACTGGCGTGACTAAATGTGGAATGCATGACTGAGCTCAAACACCAACTAGATTTACAAAGGAGCTGGAAGTGAAACAGGCTACAAAGGAATATTGTAGAGCTGTTTCCCATATATGCAGGAAAGCTATTAGGAAACCAGGAGTCCATTTGGGTTGAGACTTGCAAGGGATATCAAAAGCAACAAGAAAAGCTCCTATCACTACACTAGCAGTAAAAGAATAAACAACAAAAATGTGGACCCCGTGCTGAACAGGCTGATTGATTTCAGTGAAAATGGCTGCAGATAAGGTACAGATACTCAATATTTTCTTTGCCTTAGTCTTCATGAGCAAGGTCTCCCAGGTCTTTGTGCCTAAAGGCAGGGTTCAAGCAGGAGAGGAGCTGCAAGCGCTGAGTGAGAAGCAAGTGGGGATCTAGTCGATGGAACTATGTTTGCATCTGAAGATGCCAAGAGAGTTGTGTGATGTCCTTTCAAAGCTGCTCCCTATAATCTTTGAAATATCGTGGAGACTGGGGAACATTTCTGACACCTACAGAAAGACAAATATTGCATCTTTAAAACATGCCAAAAGAATGATCCAAAGGTGTCCAGGCTGGTCAGCCTTGCTTCAGTATCTGGGAAAATCATGGAGAAAGCCCTTTGGAGCACATATCTGAGCACATGAAAAAGAGGATGTCTGGGAAAAGTTAGCCTGGAGGTACCAGAGGTAAATCATGCCTGAAGAACCTCATTTTCTTCTGTAATGAAAGGACTGGATTTGTGGATGATGGGAGAACACTAGATGTCATCTACTTTGACTTTAACAGACTTTCAATACAGTCTCCCCAATATCCTTGATTGCAAATTGAGATGTTATGGTCTACATGGTTGGCCAACTAGATGAGCGGAAAACTAGCTTGACCATTGGGATCAAAGGGTAGTGGTTAATGATTTGACCTCCACCTCAAGTCTGGTTTCAAGTGGACTACTGCACGGTTCTGCCCTGGGACCAGCAGAATGCTCTGTCACCAACAAAGAACATCAGCCTTGGAGAAGTGAACACTTGAAGGCAGGGTTGCCATGCAGGGGAACCTAGGTAGGCTGTAGGAATGGGCTAGCCAGAACCAGATGAAATTCAACCATGATACAGGTTAAGCCTTGGAAAGGCAGAGCCCCTGTCAGTGACACAGGCTAGAGATGATTCAGCCAGTGAGCAGCTCTGTGGAGATGGCTTGGGAGCCCTGGTGAGCATCAAGCTGAGTAGGGGTCAGCTGTACACCTGGGCAGTAACAAAGGGCCAGCAGTGCACTGCCTGTGTGAACAGAAGAATGGCCTGAGGTTGAAGTTGGTAATTATCCCCCTCTACTCAGTGCATCTAAATACCATAACCAGTTTGTGGTCACCTAATAAAGGAAAGATTTCAATAAACTGGAACAAGTTTGGCAGAGGGCAACCAAGCTGGTCAGTGGCTGGAGCATTTGCCTTGCCAGCAGAGGCTGTGGAACTAAGGCTTGTTCACCTTGGAGGAGGAACAGACCAAAGAGCAGTCTCCCAGCACCTGTACAGAGATGATCAAGGAGTTAGAGTCAGAACAACAACAATCATACATGGAGATGGGATTTTTCCCCATGAGACTAATTAAGCAGTGGAATGGGTTGCCCAAAGAGACTGTGGCATTTCTGTCCTTTGAGAGTTTTTGGAACGCAACTGGACAAAGCACTGAGCAACTCTTTCTGAATTCAAACACAGACGGTGCTTTGAGCAACCTATTGGACTACATATCTCCTGAGGTTCCAAGAATACAGCACTTTACTCTAAAAAAGAACATTAAAAAATGTATAATGTTCAGAATTATAAACAAAAGAAGGTGTAGCTTTTCAGAAATTGTTGATAGGTCTTCAAATATCTTTAAAAGTATTTTCTATCTATTGCAGTTTTTTAGAACAGTTGTACTTGAGCTTCAGAAGCAGTAGAGCTTTAATGAGAAACAGAATCAGCAAACCGCATGATACTATCATGCAAAATGTCATTCTGACATATGTGTTATCATATCACATAATCCACCATTAACATATATTGACTCAGTTACATGATGCAGTGCAATGTTAGGATTCTAACTCTGTTTGACAGCCTGTCATTCCCATCCTTGTTTCTAAATAAAAATACAAGGAAGCAAATTTTTTGAAAATTTGATAACTTACTTTCTTTAGTCACATTCAGTGTTGCCTTACAAAAATGAAAACAAGAAAAAAGCTTTCATCTTAAAACATTGATTGTATAATATTGAGTTTTAAAGGTTTAATGGTGGTATTGACAGTTACTATTTTCCTTGGTAATTCTGTAATTTAATGTTCAATTCTAATTCCTAAACATAATCCTAAAATAACCCTAAAGATTATATTTGATATGATGGATTTAACAACTTCTGACTTAAGTGCCAGTGTCAAACTTAAAGGCTTTGAACATATTAGGGAATAACCTCCAAACCTCACTCACACATTAGAAAATTTGAGTGCTAGCCACTAGACTCAAATGGTTTTGAAGGCACTGTGACTTCAGTGGAAGCATGCAACCTCTACATTGCGAATGCTTAAGTGAAAGTTCAGATTGGTAGCTCCACCATAATCAATTTTTGAACAAAAGGCAAAACTATGTATGAACCTGTTCAGTGTACTGGAGGAGGTAAGATTGGGAATATTGAAATGGTTTCAGGTCAATACTGATGTAGGGATGAACCTTACCTATTGATTGTTTTCCAGAGCTTTAAGAGTATGGAATATACCTTGGTGCAAAAGAGCTGAATTAAAATGTGTCTTAGGATCTCAGAATTATTGCATAAAGCAGCTGTTCTTGCTTGCAGATATTAAAAGTAATGTCAGAAACAAAAACAATTAAACAATAAGACTAGAGGAAGACTGAAAAAGATTAAAATGGAATCGTGTGAAGAAAATGAGTATTTGCATTTTTCATTTTACTTTACCACTTCAAAGTGTTTTTGTTTTGTATTGCAGTGAAATCAATTTGAAAGTGAGAAACTAGTCCTTTGGCATCCTTGTTCTTGAGTCAAGAATTGTTCTTTTGAGCTGTTCTTCACTGGGACAAGGCATTTGGAATTTACAGTTTCCCTTCAGAAGACATCTGAAAGCACAACCTCACCATCTTCTGAGACATATCTTTCCAGTGACCTCTCTTGGTGCTCCTTCCCTCTATATAAACTACATATGACTTGAAATATTCGTCAGCTTAGGCTACCTGCCCTGTTTCTACAGAATACTTCAAGTGTGGGCTCACCCCTTTTCCAGTATGTAAATGCTTGTATCCACACAGTGCGTCCACAAGTCACAATCCTGGTCTTGAAAAGGATGTTCAGGAAGTATTGGAAGAGTGAATCTGCCTATATCCAAGTATGTCCCTGCCTGCTGTATAGATGATCTGCATACATCTGACTGCTCACATTTATCTCAGCTGCCATTGTAGTTATATTACAAAGGTATAACTACAGCAGAAATTTCAATTACATATATAAGGGAAATTTTTTCAACATGAGGGTGGTCAAACATTGGACCAAGCTGACCACAGAAGCTGCGGAATCTCAAACATTGGAAATATTCAGACTTGACTGGACACAGCCCCCAGAAACCTGGTCTAAGTCAGCTCTGCTTTGAGCAAAGGTTGGACAGGATGCCTTCCACAGGTCCCTTCCCACTTAAGCTATTCTATGATTATGTGACAGTGAAATCTTTTCTGAACATGACACATTTTTTTCTGTGTGGCATTGGTGAAGAGCTGGAAGTTAAGCTGCATTGAAAACAATGTGGAAAACTACAACCAACATGCTAGTGTCCTACCAGAAACCAGCAGCAATCCATTAAATAGCACATTGTGTTTTAATGTGTTTTCTGAGCTGTTGTCTTACGATCATTATAGATACAGTACCATATCCCAGACAAGTGTCATAAATGGTTATATAGTAGGTGTCTGTTCTTGAACAGAAATAGCATCTTTGTCAAAACTGATGTCTAGGATTGAGTGAAAAATATTCATTTTGACCAATCAACTTGTTTTACTGGAAAAATCCCAGTTAGATTTACTAAATTTCTTTCTAACTGCAAAAGCTTGAATTACCTGACATCAAAATATGAGCCAGTACAAATAGTTCTGCTGTGAAACAGAAAAGAAACAGAGAGATTCATTCTGTAAGACACTGTAAAAGAAAAAAAAAACAACACCAATCCACATCACCTTATCTATCAGAAAACAGTCTTCCCACCCAAACACTTATCTATTTTATCACATCTACATTGTTAGAATACAAACATTGTTTGCACTGCCTCTTCAGGAAAGAACTAAGATTATGTTAATTTTACCAAAGTTTCTTTAAAACCTGAGCAGGTTTATTTAGAATCTGAAGTTATATCAACCCTGAACTTCGACTAGCACCAATAATAACATAAATAAAGATGTAAATATTGATTTTATACCTCTTGCTCAGATTAGAAGTAGAAAAAACAAGCAGCCTAAACCAGGCAGAAAACTCTACCAAGCTAGAATGTGTTCAGAGCACATATTAATGGTAATGGTAATGGTAATTATAAAGAAACTGAGGTCATAGCACAAAAGCAAGCTCTTTTATGTCAATAGCTACTTACATAGCATCTGAGTGGATGAGGAAGAAAATGAAAGGAAATTTCGCTGACAACAGAAAAGTGAGAACATTGACAAGAGAGACCAAGAGTGGCACAGTGATGTGTCATTTCCAAAAGAGGGATATTGTGGCTCTCTTCTTCACAGGAAGGTCATCACTGCTTGAGGGAAGAAAAAGAATTTACCTTTGGACTGTCTTTGGTGCCACACTCAATTCACATGAGAGGATGCAGATCATACCTGAAGGTTCTGCTTCTCTTACCAAACATGCGCTGCAGGACTTGCCCCGTAGAAGTAAGACAGAAGGGTTCCTCTTCCAAATACTACGACTTGAAGGAGTACAAACAGGCTACTATTGCTACTTCCATCTACGACAGAGTGTTAAGCTTCTCCACTGATGATTTCATTCTCCATTAATGTATAATATATTTCTTCTTCATGTGAAAGCAATAGTGAGTAATGAAAGAATTTCTGTTGTGAGGTTCTCAATGACCACTGTCTAAAATGGCCTGGGTACATTACAGAAGAAATTGAAACCTAGATGTCACTAGGGAAAAAAATATTGCCTCTTTCCTATAAGTTTCACATTAGTGCTGTAAAGTAAGACTTATGCTACCTGTTGCGTGCCCCAGAAATCCTTTTGGGAGACAGTTATAGAGAAATCGAAATATAAGGAAGAGTGAACTATCCATGTCAAAGTGTATGATAAAAGGCACATTAGAAGAAAGAATGACCTTGGACTTTTTAAAAGTAAGAACATGATCAGTGTGTAAAATTGCTAATGTTTTGTGTGGGAATAGACCTACCTGGTTTTCAACAATCTCACTAATGAACTCTGACAATCCTTAAAAGTTGTTGTTACTCCAATTCCAAAGATGGAAGCCAGTAAGAATAGATAAAGTCTACAATGTTTTAATTCACACTGAACTAGCAGAAGACATAGGAATGGTGTAGCAATGAAACTATTTACATCATGGATGTAGTGGTCTGAAGCCCACTAACTGCTGTGAGACCACAGAAGAGCAATCATGATCACTTCTGAAATTTGATGCTCTACACCTTAAGTATGACCAGTGTGGATAGCAACTCTCCCAGCTTGTTTCCAGTTCTACTAGTAAAGTACATTTTATGCTCTTCATTTCTCAGACAGTCAATTCTGCTATTGAAAGAGAAATGGGTTGTAAAGAAAACTTTAATTATAGTAATTTCATTTTTAACCACGGAGAAAAGAAGGATCACAATTCATTTATATAAAATATTCTTAACTTTATTTTGTGTATAATTGCTGATCTGTTCAACTGAAATAATTATACACTTTCCACAGTCATTGGATTAGAATAATGAATTAAGTAAGTAAGTCACTGGTATCCCAGCTATCATACACTGACTTTGAGAAATAATAATTTCATCCACATGACCATGTTGTTCACCAAGACTGTTATTTTACTAATCCTTATGATCCAAACAATACTCTGTTCGTGTTCCAGCACACAGCGGGTGGGAGAATGGATTCGTTAAGCTGGGTGGGTTTAGCCTTCTTTTATGTGTTCATTCAGTTTTATGTTCATTTACTTATTGTACACATATGGTAGTAGAAGCTGCTAAAGCAATAACTGTTATTCTGCAAACAAGGCAACACATAGAAACAGATGCCAGATTTCCAATATTTCTTTTGGAAGTTTTGTGATTAAAGACACATTTCTTCTTCTATGTCTGAGGGTTTACACCATGGATCTCCTTAACTGTTTAACCAAATATTCACAAATTTGGACCAATAAACAAACAAAACTGTGGAGAATCAACACAAAGTTTTACAGACAAAAGCTATGGCAGTAACATCAAATCTTCTGTAGCTTTAAAATGATGCAATTACTTTCCCAAACTATGTAAGTGGGAAATATCCTTTTCCCATCAGAACAGTACATATTATATTTTTTATTACTCTTGGAATTATTACATTTCAAAGCTATTTCAGATGGTATGTTACCTTGATTCTAATAGAGTAAGGAGAAAAAAAAAAGAAACCTAGATAAAATAAAGTTCTCAGTCAGAAATATGTTATAGGAAAAAACCACACCAAGCATTCGGCTCACATGCTTCTTTAAGGTGGATGGCTTCTGCTTTCAATCTCTATACCATACCATGGCTAAACATGATGAATAATTAAGAAAATAAATGGTATAATAAGCCTAAAGAGGAAAATGCATATTACATTAGAATAAACAGAGTATTTAAAAAGTTTATCATTGACACATGTATTCAGTTCTTCAGTAAAATACTGTAGTTCAGGGGAGTAGGAAATCTGTTTCTCCAAAGGGTTTTTTTTGGCCTTATTTAGGCATTTGACATACAGTGATGGGTTCACTGAAACTGCATCTTTTACACATTAAGCCTTTTGAAAGGCTTCCATTTTTTTCCTCCTGGAGGCTACTTGTTTCATGACAGTATTGTCTACATTCCTCACAAAAATGCAGGCATTTGTCCTTGTGCTAAATGCTGACATCCTCTGATAAGAAGAAAGCTAAAAGGGGGAAGAATTGAAGGTCAACATGTTTATTTTGCTTTCAAGTGAACATAGTAGATAAATACTTTTCAGTGACTTGCTACAATACAAAGTTTATAGCTGCATTGGGATGAACATCTACATTGCCATTACTCTGGAAAGAAAAGCAAACTTCAGCTGCAAAAGCTCCTCCCTAAACACAGGGCAGGAAGTAAATGCTATGTATTGTGCTCACTTCATCTTCTCCTTCTATTCTTGTTCAGGTTCATTTAAAATTTCATAGAATCATAGAATCATAGAATCATTTAGGTTGGAAAAGACCTTCAAGATCATCGAGTCCAACCATCAACCATGCCCACTAAACCATGTTCTGGAGTGCCTTGTCTACATGCTCTTTGAATATGTCCAGGGGTGGTGACTCAACCACTTCCCTGGGCAGCCTATTCCAATGTCTGGCAACCCTCTCAGTAAAGAAATTTTTCCTAATATCCAACCTACATCTCCCTTGCCTCAACTTGAGGCCGTTTCCTCTCGTCCTATCTCCAGCCACTTGACAGAAGAAACCAGCACCCACCTCACTGCAACCTCCTTTCAGGTAGTTGTAGAGAGCGATAAGGTCTCCCCTCAGCCTCCTTTTCTCCAGACTAGACAACCCCAGTTCCCTCAACCACTCCTCATAAGACTTGTGCTCCAGGCCCCTCACCAGCTTGGTTGTCCTTCTCTGGACACCCTCCAGAACCTCAGTGTCTTTCCTATGGTGAGGGCCCCAAAACTGAACACAGGACTCTAGGTGCATCCTCACCAGTGCCGAACACAGGGGAACAATCACCTCTCTGCTCCTGCTGGCCACACTATTTCTGATGCAGGCCAGGATGCCATTGGCTTTCTTGGCCACCTGGGCACATTGCTGGCTCATATTCAGCCAGCTATTTCAGTTCATTACAGAAAATCAAAACAGCTGTCAATCATATTCCAAAGGCACAAATCAGCCCAAAGAGAGCACATCTGAAATGTTGATATATAGCTCTATGTCATGTTTTGGTAGAATGTTCAGATGAGCTGCTGACTTGACTTCTTCACTACTCTCACCCTAGCAAATGGCATTGACTCTTTACTGTTGGATTAAGAAACATGCATAAATTGTTAGCCTCGTGTTCCTCTCTCTACATATTTTCCAGCCTTATGTGTTTTAAAATCCTGGAACTTTGATTTCTGGAATGCCAAACAAGTACAGTAAGAGCACAAAAGTAAAAGTAGCATTTTCTGACTCGCAGAATTCCTTGGCTAGTGAAGGACATGATAACTTTCCCTATTAGGTATTTTAAAGAACCCAAATTTCCTGTACAAGTGAAAAGTGTGCATAAGGAGCACAAGAGAGGATGAGGTAGTGAGAAAAGGAGACAGATGAAAAGATATATCTAGTCCAATTTTAAGTAAGTGGCAATAATTTGGTTTAAGCTGTTCTGGGCAGGACAAAGTCTGTCAAGGTAATAGGTGAGGGTAACAAAGTTCAGACAACTTCACAGTGAAATAAAATGTTAGATACACTCGTAAACATCTTTTCAGATCTCAGGTTATCACAGTGTTACTTCCTTTTTTTGTCCCATTCCCTTCATCCACCAGTGAGATCTAGCAAACCAAACTACTTCTATTGTAAGAAGCAGATAAATTGGGATAATTTCTATCAGACTTACTTAAATGGTTAGAACATTTGTTAGGCTAAATGACTGGAGGAGTTATGACTCTTACAGACAAAACTAAATGTAAGTTTGGACTCAAAATAACATTGGAACCAATGACAGCTGATGCATGCTCATGCACATTTTATGGTTTAGTTTCATCTACAGGGAGTCCAGCTTGCAGACTGAAGGAGGTCTAGCAAAGCTCACTCATGATCCAAGCAAAAATATTGATGTGGAGGCACCTAAAGCACACCAACCTGGCAAAAAGAAGGGCTTAAAGTTGATTTTGAGAAAACAAATATCCTTTAAAACTACATATCAAGTAGTAACCATATCACAGAACATAAAAAATCTGTATAAAGTAGTTCAGAGTCATCACTGTGTTAGTCAACAGGGGTGTCAAAACCAAACTGACACTGAGCTTTTGGCACAGAGATGACATCATTTTCAAAACTCAGCATTGTCTGAAAGCACCAGACAACACAAGGAGTCTTTCACACAGAAGGACTCTGCTAACATAGCACCGTGAGAGCTGGAAACTCCCCTCAGAGCAGTTCATTGAAAACAAGCACTATTGAATCCCTTTTGTCAGTGGGTGCAGAGATCTTTCTCTATGAAAACAGGGGCAACAAAAAGTGTTAGAGGGGATTGGAAGATATAAGTTGCTCACAGCTGCTATTTCACAGTTTTTATAACTTTGCAACACCTCTGAAAGGTGACAATACAATTCCATCTTCTTTCAGCTGAAGAAAATTACCAGAGAAAATAACTAGCAAGATGCTATTATTTATAGATATAACTTGACAAATTCAAATTTTTTTCAGAGTACTAAATTCTTATGCAGAACTTATATAATCAGCAAAACTCCCAATGAATTCCATTGAAGAGAGAAGTAATAATCACTTCTAATAATCAGATTTCAGTGTTTCATTTCAGATATCTTGAAAATGGTGAATACTTAATGGATGACTTCATGTAGAAAGTTTAAGTGACTTGGCTTGTTTAACATATGTTTTATCAAACAGAATTCCTTTTGCTTCTGGTGTGAAAGAATATCTACCTCGTTCACCTGACACTTCTATCTTCTTCAATTAATGAGTCAGAAATTTTACAGCAGACAGTCCTTCCTCATTCATCCCTATCCAGATACCCGCTTTGAATTTATTGACGTCAAGTTTCTACACAGAAAAAAAGAAAGAAAGAAAATAAAAGAGGTGAGACAATCACACAGGGGCTAATTTGAAACAATGCAGATGACTGTCTTACATTTGCAATGTTGGTATTCTCTTGCATTGGGGTGTTTGCATATATGAGTGCATAATTTTAAAAAGCATACTGTAAAACAAAATCCTTTCACGTGACTTCATATGGACAACTATCTCTCATCAAAAACATTCAATTCATTGCACATACCTCTGCTACTGACTACATTATTGTCAGTTAAAGTAGCTTATCATCAACTCTATATACCTGTGTCGTGGTTTAACCCCAGCTAAGCACCACGCAGCCGCTGACTCACTCCCCCCCACAACCCAGTGGGACAAGTGAGAAAATTGGGAAAAGAAGTAAAACTCGTGGGATGAGATAAGAATAGTTTAACAGAACAGAAAAGAAGAAAGTAATAATGATAACACTAATAAAATGACAACAGCAATAATAAAAGGATTGGAATGTACAAATGATGTGCAGTGCAATTGCTCACCACCCGCCAACCAACACCCAGTCAGTCCCCCAGTGGCGATCGCCCCCTCCCCCCACCCCCCAGTTCCTATACTAGATGTGACGTCCCATGGTATGGAATACCCCGTTGGCCAGTTTGGGTCAGTTGCCCTGGCTTTGTCCCTTCCCAACTTCTCGTGCCCCTCCAGCTTTCTCGCTGGCTGGGCATGAGAAGCTGAAAAATCCTTGACTTTAGTCTAAACACTACTTAGCAACAACTGAAAACATCAGAGTTATCAACATTCTTCACATACTGAACTCAAAACATAGCACCGTACCAGCTACTAGGAAGACAATTAACTCTATCCCAGCTGAAACCAGGACAACCTGTTAGATAAAATTTACATGTTACTAGTGGATTTCACAGGTTATTTTGTCACTGCATTTGAAAGTTGAGACTGGGAAGCTTGTATAGCCATTTGAGCTCTTCTGCATGTTTTCTCATGGGTGATCTAGTTTTCACCTATTCTCCCCAGTCTGACACTTGGCCTGGACATTGCCCTGCCCTGTGTGGCACTGTCCAGTTCTTACTGCACTGTAACTCCCTTCAAAAAAGTGCAGGCTGCACTCCACAGTCATCTCATTTTCTCTTCGTCCCACTGGCTTTACAAAGCAAGCTTCATTCTTCCTATCCAGCTCTGTGGACTCTCTTCTCTTTTCCTCTCCAAAGGCACTCTGGCTTGCTCAGCTGTATTTACTCCTTCTCTGTGCTTCTTACTCACAGGACCATTCTCCCCCTCTAAATTCCTCTGCCAATTTCAGTTTCAACTCTTACTTACTTGGCTCATGTAAAATTATTTAATTTCTTCTATTCTCTCTGAAATTCAGTCTTTTCTTTCTCCATCTAATTTTCAATCAGATATTCCCCAAACCCCAAATTCCTATCACACTTTCTCCTTTGCTCCATCAGCACCTTATTCTTTCCATGGAGCATAAAGCATCAGACCGAGTGGTCAGAGACTGGTGGCACTGAAATAAACTCAAACCAGGTACTCAGATAATAAAATACTTGGTAATCACAATAAAGACAATACAACATTGTGGTGGCTTCACCCTGGCTAGACACCAGATGCCCACCAAAGTGACTCTATCACTCCCACTCTTCAGCAGGACAGGGGAGAAAAATATAACAAGAGGCTCGTGGGTTGACATAAGGACAGGGAGAGATCACTCACCAATTACTGTCACGGGCAAAACAGACTTGACTTTGGGAAGATTAATTTAATTTATTACCAATCAAATCAGAGTAGGATAATGAGAAATAGAAACTAAATCTTAAAGCACTTTCCCCCCACCCCTCCTTTCTTCCTAGCTCAACTTCACTCCCAATTTTCCCTGCCTCCTCCCACTGAGCAGCACAGGGGGATGGGGAATGGCGGTTGCGGTCAGTTCATCACGTGTTGTCTCTGCTGCTCCTTCCTCCTCCCTGGGAGAACTCATCACACTCTTCCGCTGCTCCAGTGTGGTGCCCCTCCCACTGGAGACAGTCCTCCTTGAACTTCTCCAACATGGAGAAGTCCTTGCCACATCCTTGCCACAGGCTACAGTTCTTCATGAACTGCTCCAATGTGGGTCTCTTCCATGGGCTGCAGTCCTTCAGGCACAAACTGCTCTAGCGTGGGTCACCCGTGAGGTCACAAGTCCTGCCAGCAACCCTGCTCCAATGTGAGCTTCTCTCTGCACGGGTCCACAGGTCCTGCCAGGAGCCTGCTCCAGCGCGGGGTTCCCATGGGGTCACAGCCTCCTTCAGGCACATCCACCTGCTCCAGCGTGGGGACCTCCACGGGCTGCAGGTGGATATCTGCTCCACTGCGGACCTCCATGGGCTGCAGGGGGACAGCCTGCCTCACCATGGTCTTCATCATGGGCTGCAGGGGAATCTCTGCTCTGGCACCTGGAGCACCTCCTCCCCCTCCTTCTTCACTAACCTTGGTGTCTGCAGAATTATTTCTCTCGCATATTCCACTCCTCTCTTTTGACCTCTGCCAGTGTTGCGCAGGTGTTTTTTTTTCCCATTCTTAAAGTTGTTACCCCACAGCACTACCACCGTTGCTTATAGGTGGGTCAGCCTTGGCCAGTGGCGGGTCTGTCTTGGAGCTGGCTGGCAAGGCCTCCTTTGGACATAGGGGAAGCCTCTAGAGTCTTCTCACAGAAGCAACCCCTGTAGCCCCCCCCTACAAAATCTTGCAATCCAAACCTAATACAAGCACCTGAGAGAAACAGAAATGCTTGTTAGTGCATGTATAATGAGCATTTTCTTTAATAGCTGTACTGTAAGACTGTCTTCCATTAATAAGGTTGAAGACCTAATTCTGCAGCGTGTCACATACCAGGGTTACCAGTAGTACAAATAAATAAGAGCGACAGAACAAGCAAACTAAGAACAAACCCTAACTTTCAGTGAATGTTTGTCTGTAGTCATATGCAGGACTATATCTTCCTGCCCTCCCACTCCCAAGCTCATTTTGTCTACTTTTTGTGTCTGTTTATTATGATCACTTCCTATTTTAAATTCAAAGGGAAGGGAAGGGAAGGGAAGGGAAGGGAAGGGAAGGGAAGGGAAGGGGATTTCCAGTTGGAAAGGACCTACAACAATCATCTGGTCCAACTGCCTGAACACTTCAAGGCTGACCAAAACTTAAAGAATATTGTGAAGACCATTGTCCAAATGCCTCTTTATAAGGCACTGTGAAGCATGGGGCATCAGCCTGCTCTCTAGGAAGTCTATTCCAGTGTTTAACTACCCTCTTGGTAAAGAAATGCTTTCTAACATCAAGCCTGAACCTCCCTTGATCCAGCTTTGAGCCATTCCAACACATCCCATCACTGAATACCAGGGAGAAGAGATCAGCACCTCCCTCTCCACTTCCACTCCTCAGGAAGCTGTAGAGAGCAAGGAGGTTGTTCCTCAGCCTCCTTCTCTCCAAACTAGACAAACCCAGAGTCCTTAGCTGCTCCTCATAGGACATCCCTTCCAGCCCTTTCAGCAGCTTTGTTACCCTCCTCTGGATGCATTCAAGGATGTTAACATCCTTCTTAAATTGTGGGGCCCAGAACTGTACACAGTACTCCAGGGGAGGCTGCACCATGGCTAAATACAGCGGGATAATCACCTCTTTTGACCAGCTGGCTAAGCTGTGTTTGATGCACCCCAGGATGCGGTTTGCCCTCCTAGCTGCCAGGGCACACTGCTGACTCACATCGAGCCTGCTGTCCACCAGCAGACCCAGATCCCTTTCTGTAGGGCTGCTCTCCAACTACACCTCTCCAAATTTATACTTGTGACTAGCATTATTCCTTCCCAGGTGCAGAATTGGGCATTTGTTCTTGTTAAATTTCATGCCATTAATCATTGCCCAATGCTCCAATTTATCCAGATCCCTCTGCAAGGCCTCTTGTCCCTCAAGAGAGTCAACAGCACCTCCCAGTTTAGTATCATCAACAAACTTGCTGATGGTACAGTTAACTTCTGCATCCAATCATTGATAAAAATATTGAGCAGAACTGGCCCAAGAATTGAGCCCTGAGCAACGCCACTGATGACTGGCCACCAGCCAGATGTAGCCCAATTCACTACAACCCCTAGAGCCCTACCGCTCAGCTAGTTCACCCAGAGCACTGTGTACCTCCCCATCTCACATTTGGACAACTTGTCCAGAAGTATACTGTGAAGGACAGTATCAAAAGCCTTAATCCAGAAAAGCTACATCCACCACCTTGCCTTCACCCACCGGATGGGTGACCTTAGCATAGAAGTATATCAGATTAGTTAGGCAGTACTTTCCCTTTGTGAACCCATGTTGACTGTGCCTGATGATTGCATTGTCCTTGAAATGCCTTACAATAGCAACCAGTATGATCTCCATAATTTTTCCAGGTACTCAGGTTAGACTAAGAGGTCTGTAGTTTTCTGGGTCTTGCCTCACGTCATTCTTGTAAATTGGAACATCAGCTAGCTTTCAGTCAGCGGGGACCTCCCCAGACTCCCAAGACCTTTGGTAGATGATTGAGAGGAGTGCTGCTGTAACTTCCATTAATATTGCTTCAGTACTCTGGGATGAATCTCATCAGGCCCTATAGACTTGTGAACATTCAGCTAATACAACTGACCCCTTACAATTTAAGGGTCCACAGATGGAAAGTCACTGCTCTGACTGTTGTGGTCGTCCAACTCACAGGAATGGGCAGCCCATGGTCTACCATTAAACACTGAGACAAAAAAAGCATTCAATGCCTCTGCGTTTTCTTCATCCCTATTTGTCAGGTTTATTTTTGTTGACTTTGTATCTTATTATAGCTTCTGCTTCTATGTCATGTTTGGTTTTTTTTTTTTTCACAGAGTCATCTAGAGCCTTAGGGGGTTTTTTGGTATATATAGACCCTCAATCACAATTTTGCAGAACCTAGGATAGTAACTAATCAGTCTCAGTTTCTGTTATTTGGTGACTAAAATAGGATCTTATCAAGTAGCAATAACTATTAATTAAAAATTGATGGGTACAGAAAATAAAAATAACAATGAATATAAAGCCTACGTGGTAGTGTGTAGATGTCACATCTGTAGGGACCTTTGTTCATAGGGCTCTGAAAAGCTTAGAAATGAAATAGAAACTTTAGAAGGCTGATGACATAAAGTAGTTAGCCAAGTACATCTTGTTTTTTTCTTATGTAAAAAGCAGTAATGATTTTATGAGTAATCCTTGCTTTCAAGGACTTTGGGGTAGTTATTAAGCTTATCCAATGTACAGAAAGTGACCTTTAATTCTGGAGGATCAACACTCCATAAAGTGCTCTATGCCATTTCTTCTTCATATATCCTCAATAATTATTTAGCCCTTAGCTTTAATCACACACAAATGTTAAAAATAAGTGCAGATGGTGTCATCAGCTACACAGTTTCCCATGATCTGCACTGGACAAGTGCAGTTAAAATACACATATGGACTTCATAGGTATAAATTTAAGTGTCCCTCTGAAAATGCACTTCCTCTTTTTATATAAGTTTAAAGTCTGAGAATCAGCAAACCCATGAAACATTCATCATGCTTAATATCACCTGTCATTACATGTTTCAGGTGTTGCTGGCACAGAATTTCTGTGGAGAATTATGACTTGCTTTTCCAAAAGTAAACCGTAATTTTTCACCTGTGTTTTTGGTGCCACAGTTGCAATGCTGAGCTTTTTTAGCACATCAGTTGCAAAGCAAGAACTCTTATAATCAGCTTGAAACATTTTTTTTCTGAAACTGAGCAAAAGGTCATAATTAGAAGTAACATGTAATTAGAAGGGAAAAATCATTTAACTGAGCCAAAGCCTTGGGAAATATGATGACTATTTTTAAAAAAATAGATACATTAAACTTTTTGGAGGTTGAGACATTAGTAAATCCAAGGAGGAGTCTTAGAAGATGGAAGATAGATTCTCCAAATTGCTAGAAAAAATTTACTTTATATATGGTTTTGCAATATATCACAGAGATGCCAGCAGAATATATGTGGTGTATGTATGCATCAATGTATTTCTGAATATGTATTTTCTTATTTCTGTATGTAAAACAAGCAAAAAAAAGGAGCTGAAATGTCATAGTCTGGATATCAGATATTGACACTTTAGTGAGTGTAAAAAAAATTTTCAGAGCTACACAGATTTACAATCTCTGACTAGGACTTGACCTCTTCATTTTTAAATTTTGCACATGCACACCATGCTTCAGAAAACTAGCTTTACATTAAAAACACAGGCATTAAAAGCTCTAAAAGTAGGTGGAAATGTAGTGGCTCATTTATTGGCCACGCTTGCCTGCAAGCACAGTACTGTTTAACGCTGAGCCCGTTTGCTGCAGTTATTCATAGGCTGTAGCAGTGATTTCATTAACTGAAACATCAGAAGTAAATTACACCTGTCCCATATGGCTGAGTGAGAGCAGAGAGAGCATATGCAGGCAGACTACATTTGCAACATCATACCTTTGCTAAGGTCAACTTTAATTTGGCTTTAAGCATCTGATACACCACGTCTTAAAGCTGGTAAATGCTACTGTTTTTCTGTCTGTACTTGACTCTTACTGCAATGTTCAGGTTACAACAGCTGCATTGCAATGTGCCTTCTTTAGACTAGTTACTAATGTATCTGTCTGCTTTCTCTGTCTTCTGCACTGCTATGACTCTGATACATAAAATACCTTTTTCTCCAAATTTTAGCTTATTGGAGTGGATTGAGTTGGATGGTGTAGCTAATTCTTCATGTAAGATTTTTATTTTTGAATACTACTTACAAAATGTTATTATGAACCTCAAAAGATATTTTACGAATCAGAAAGGAACAGCGTTAATGAAAGGCAATGAAACCATTACTTTACTGGATTCCAAAAATATTCAGGGATTTCAAAGTAATATTCTATGACTGCTTGTGGAAACTGGAAAACATTTAAACAACACAGCTTTAAATATTGTTAAGGGATTTACTTTCAAAATAAAACTTGATGATCAAGCTTATATTTTAAAGCCAAATTTTGCTTTCTCCCTCCTTTTTTCTTTTTTTCCAGTGGAATTGCTTGGAAGGTTAGGCATATTTCAGTTGTCTGTCGTAAAGAAGGATCTTATGGAAAGGGATTTAAGATGACAAAATAAAACTAAATAGTCTATCTTCATTTTGTTTGATTGATAACCTCTCTTTCTTCTACATAAAAAGGAAAAAGAAGATTTGATTAAAATAATGTGAGAGGATTTCAGGCTGCTAAGAAGTATTTTAGGAGGGAAGAGTGAAAAAAATATGGTGTAAATGGACAAAAAAAAGTTGTACAGAGGTGTCAAATTAGTCCATGATGGACATCCTTAATGAGTTTATTTGTGTAAGCCCAGTTGGAAAACATCATAAATTTGTTTTGGATAGAAAGGCTGCCTGGTTTTCCCTGTGGGCTGGGGAGTTTTCTTTCTTAGTTCATATTTCACATATGATGTGTGGTCACCTCATCACTTCATCAGTCATTTGTGCTGCTGAAAAACATATGTTGCCACTATAGCTTAAATTGCATTTTGGATGTATTATGAATTTCTAGTTAGAAAGCTGGATAAATCTTATAAGTTTTGAAAAATAATTTAAGAACATCATACAAAGCCCAGACTTGCCTGCTCTTAGAAGAGATTCTTGCTATCACACAATCAAAATGGGAAATCATTTCTCACCTTGTAAAAGTCAAAGGCATCCTCTGCATTTTCATTATTCCGTTGCAATCCAAATATTATTCTTCCATTCTCTAACTCTTTCTCATCAGTGTGTGATCAAACTATTGCCTGGAAATGAAAGGTTAGATTTATCAATCAAAGTTTGCTACCAGCACTCAAAATAATTGAACCCTCAGGAGAAACAAGCCCTGTGTATTTTTTTTGTTGTTGTTTCAATATCTCCATAAAAGCCATTTCAATATGTTTGGTTCTGTGGCAGGAGGTTTTATGAAGTGTTTATCCTTTTCACAGTTCCTGTCCTGGGTTCAGCTGGGATAGAGTTAATTTTTTTTACAGGAACCTGGGAGGTGGGGGGCATAGCCGGGGCAGCTGACCTGAACTGGCCAAGGAGCTATTCCATACCATGTGACATCATGCTCAGTATATAAAGGGGGAGCGGGCCGGGGGGTGGGCTCTTCTTTTCGGTGGGGGAAGTGGCAGAGCGTCGGGTCCCGGGTGGTGAGCAGTTGCACTGTACATCACTTTTTTTTGTATACTTTTTCATTAGTACCGTTGTTGTTGTTGCAATTTCTTTGTGTTGTTCCAGTAAACTGCCTTTATCTCAACCCTCGAGGTTCCAGGTTTGTTTTTTTTCCCTCTCCTCCGTCTTCCCCCCATCCCACCGGAGGGGGGCGGGAGGAGTGAGCGAGCGGCCGCGTGGTCCTTTGTTACCGGCTGGGTTGAAACCACGACAGTTCCAGAAAGCAAAGCTGATATACATATATATATATATATATATATATATATTTTTGCTCGTTTAGGGCCAACAAAACTTTTTTCACAGAATCCAAAACCTCTCAGTATACGAAAGAAGATTTTTAGACATGGTGAAATTAATCTTTGGTTGTACGTTTTAAAAGTATTCTGCCCAGAATCTAATTCTGATATCCAAAAAAGAGCAGAAAGAAGCTCTGACAACAAAGTGGGCATCTGTAGTTTCTAGTCATGTAGTCTTGTGTTAGAGCATGTGCAGTGGGTTTTCACAGTTGCTGGAGTAATTCCTGTGGCTTACCAAACATACTGCACAACCACAACTCCTGATGTAGATGTTTTAAAATTAACTTACCCTAAAAATCTGTTGTAATAAGCAAAAACCCACAAGAAGGTTTATAATCAGATCCTTCATAGCTATGTGAATGAGGATACCACTTAGTGGACTGTACATCTCCCTGAGATTTGTAGGTCTTGGTGAATATATTTAGTGAGTTTGCTTAATATTGAAGAGAGTACAGGTACCTGTAAGTAATGCAGAGTCCTATACACAAAAATATCTGGATCAAGACCTGGAACCTGAGAATAATTCTGAAACCTGTTAATAAATTAACAACCTAAGAGCATGCTGTCAAAAACATTATTCAGTAGTACAGAGTGCTAAGAGTAGGAGAGACTGTATACTACACCAGGTACACTGGGTCCCCAGTATAGGAAAGACTTGGACCTGTAGAGCGAATACAGAGAAGGGCTAAGAAAATCATCAGAGGGCTGGAATACCTCTTCTATGAAGAAAGGCTGAGAGAACTAGTGTTGTTCAGCCTGGAGAAAAGAAGGCAATGGTGTGACCCTATTGTGGCCTTTCAATAAGGGGGGCTTATAAGAAAGATTAAGAAAGATTTTTTTACCAGGGCCTGTAGTGACAGGAGAAGGGGCAATGGTTTTAAACCAAAAGAGGATAGGTTTAGATTGGACATAAGGAAGAAACTTTTTATGATTAGGGTGGTCAGACACTGGAACATGTTGCCCAGAGAGGCTACGGATGCCCCATCCCTGGGAGTGTTCAAGGCCAGGTTGGATGGAGCTTTGAGCAACCTGGTCTAGTGGAAGGTGTCCCTGCCCATGGCAGGGGCGGTTGGAATTGGATGATCTTTAAAGCTCCTTTCCAACCCAAACCATTATATGATTCTGTGATTCTATGTTGTAAAATGCAGAATCCAGTTCACATGCTTCAAATAAATCTTAGCCAAAAAAATTCCTGATGGAGTTTTTGTGTTGACTTCAGTAGATTTGGATATGAACTACATGCAGCCCTGAAAAATTTCGGACATAGCTGTTTTAGCAGCCCACTGTGATCAGAAGAAAAGCTTACTTGTCAGAATATCTCTGTGAATATAATTCTGTTTAAACACATTCGGCAGATAACAGGCACAATTTACTTGCCTGAAAACTCAGGAGGTACCCCGTGGGGGATGCAACTCCTAGCCCTGATGTTTGAGTTCACCAGTTCCCCTCAAGAGAAAGGCCGTCAAGGAACAAAACTAAACTAGACTTTGGACCCTTGTAAGAAACTATACTTTATAGTCCACAGAAATCTCCATGTGAAATTGAACTTGAAGATCAATAGACTACCACTCAAACTTCACAGTAAATTTCTCAGCAATTGGAATACTCAGTTGCAGCTCTCAGTGTGGACACAGCTGTTATTCAGCTTGTGAGACACTCTTAAAGGTAATGAGCTTATGGCTTGAATGTTTTAATCAGAAGTTTGTCTGGCAGTGTCTTACATACAAGGACCATTCATTCTCTTCCGGCATTTTTTCCAATTGTGGTCATTTCTCATGAGACCATATAGCAGTTTTTTCCCCACTCAGTGTCATACTCCTTTTGGTAGTAACAGAGAAGCTTAAATTTGATAAGCCATTTAGCTCCAGCCAGAAGCATCTGCACTGTAAAACCTGACTTGGCTCTGCAACAAGACAGTAGCCTCCATATTGAACTTTGGCAGGAGCAAACACCACTATCTGTTGTACTGTTATGGCCAGGTACATATTTTCCAATGGGTTTTAAATCTTTACTTCAGTTCATCATGTGCATTTGAAATTTCTGAAGAGATATGTCAATTTAAGTAATGGCACTTTACAGGAAAAAGAACATTGTGAAAAAAGGGCGTAGTGTTGCAGAAATTATTTTGCTTCAAACATTTGTTAACATTTTTAATGAAAAAGTATAATTTTGTTCAACTTTTACAATTTATTTGACAAAAAAAATGGAAAATGATTTTGCATTTCAAACAGCAAAAAAATTTTACCAAAAAAATTTTTTTTTTTAATCCAAACAAAAACAAGTCACACCTTTCATTCCAAGTTAATTCAAAATTCGATAAAAAACCACATATTTTTTAAATTACCAAAACTAGAATTCTGGGAAAGGAAGTTAAGGAAGGTGTTGGGAATGGCCTTTGTTTTTACAGCATCTTGTCTGTGCAGCACCTTTGAGGTGTTTCAAGTGCCCTCTGTCCATCACTGACATTTTGGCGGTAGAGGAGAAAAGCAGGTGGCCAAAATACTCCCATCAACAGAAAGTCTAAAAGAGTATCCGAAGAAAAAAATACCTCACATAATCCTGACTGTCCTGGTTTCAGCCGGGATAGAGTTAACTGTCTTCCTAGTAGCTGGTACAGTGCTATGTTTTGAGTTCAGTATGTGAAGAATGTTGATAACACTGATGTTTTCAGTTGTTGCTCAGTAGTGTTTAGACTATAGTCAAGGATTTTTCAGCTTCTCATGCCCAGCCAGGGCAACTGACCCAAACTGGCCAACAGTGTATTCCATACCATGTGATGTCCCATCTAGTTTAGGAACTGGGAAGGGGGGGCAGGGAATCGCCACTGGGGGACTGACTGGGTGTCGGTCGGCGGGTGGTGAGCAATTGCCCTGCGCATCATTTGGACATTTCAATCCTTTTATTACTACTGTTGGCATTTTATTAGTGTTATCATTATCATTATTAGTTTCTTCTTTTCTGTTCTATTAAACCGTTCTTATCTCAACCCATGAGTTTTACTTCTTTTCCCGATTTTCTCCCCCATCCCACTGGGTTGTGGGGGGGAGTGAGTGAGCGGCTGCGTGGTGCTTAGTTGCTGGCTGGGGTTAAACCACAACACTGGCTCATTCTATTTCTGATAACACCTTGCTTCTTAGCTTCTGCTTGTTAAAAGAAGTTTCAGTGAATGGGTATAACTTGACAAAATTGTATGGAAAGAACAGTCCTTTCTCAAAGTGAATTATTTAAATCTCTGTTATAAATTTCATGAAAGTATAAAACTGAGCTCATTTTTTTTAACAGGGATGCCACTGTTCCCTTAACAAGTAAAATATTTTTTAAAGTTTTTTTAGAGATTTAAATAGAACTAAAATGCACATGTAGATCCATCATCAAAACATTAATCTCCCTAATGAAAAAATGGTTCTTGTTTACAGTTAAATCCATTATTGTTGAATGTGAAAGTCAAATTCAGCCTAGCTACTAAGTTTGTTCGCAGTTTATTACAGACTTTGCTGTAGAACTTACACTGGACATGTTAAATCTTGTAAAGAGGTTTTTTAAAGGACTGAAATGTGTTTTTGTAGCAATATTGTTTCAAATAAAAAACATAGTGACTTTTTTATGACAGGATTTGTTGCCATAAACTTTCATAATCATTTTCTGCTGGATACCATGCCAGTAGCCAGCAGTTTATTTGTCCTGGGGATTATGCATTCATACAGAGCTGAGATTCTTACCTGTAGCCATTCATTACATAAGTTCGAGCTGTAAAAAAAAAAAGTACTTTGAAGGTTTTATTATATAAAATAATTTATAGAAATACAATGAAAATGGAGCTCTGGTTTTTATAATGGTGATTTTCTCTGCATCTGCTGATATCCTGGAAGGGCAATGCTTATCCTTAATGTTTGATGAGGTACAATACAATCCACTGAGTGAAAGAAGCTAACAGAATGGTCAGCTCCACCCCTTCAGCAGAGTCCAGATGTATTTTGAAACCTGCAGATTTTACAGTGCTGTAGTGCTTATTCCACAGAACAATATCCCTTCACATCTCCAAAAAATTGTTCTTTAATAATCCAAAAAACTACACTATGTTTTATAATGGGAGGGAGTAGCCAGGGGCACAAGGGAAGGAAAAGGGAGGAAGTCAATATAACTATTTTAACTCTTCCTCTCCATGCTTACCCGCAAAAGTGTCCCTGTTTCCCTTGGAAAGCTTTCACGAGTTACATGGGAACAAAATAATAAAGCATTAAAAAAAATGTGTATTTCAAGGTATATGTGCCCTCTTCCACCTTTGTGCTTTTGCTTGTTTGTGCAGATCCAGATGGATTTGGGAGTTTCTAGTTGAACAAAGTGGTAAAAAGGTTTAAAAAAATTTACAACTTGCCTTGTCCCTTAAAAAGCCAGAATAAACACATCCCTGGTGACATTTCAGCACTTATTTCTAGGAAGTATAAATTCCTGACTTCATACATGTTAGCCAGTGAAGGATTTTGTCTGATTTGACAGCTGAGAACCTGAACTGTCTTACTGCAGTTGCTGCTGCTTGGGACATGGACTAACTGGGGCTGAGAATTTGAGACACAGCTGCCCCTTTTGCCTTTGAACAGAAATGTAAAAATGGATGGTTTCATTGTTAAGGAATAAAAATAAAAATACTCAAACACTTGAAAAAGCTATTTTTATTAACTTGCCTAGATTTCAAAAAACATCTCACTGAATAACCAAGTTAAAGTGTCAAGCTAACTGACTCATTTGCTGAGGATGACTGCAGGTGATGGTCTAATTTGACATAATCAGATAAACACTGTAGGAAATATTTTTTCTTAGTATTCTCATTGCTAAAGGAGCTGCAGGCTAGAAATGATGAAGTAGACTTATAAGAACTGATAGTAGCACCCTGATCTGCTAAATAATATTAATACATATCTAGCTCTGTCACACTTTCTAAGCTATTAAATATTTCACAGACATTAGGGAAATATGTTAAGTTTACTGAGCAAAAGTATCATCCATTGTTTTTCATAAATTAGTAAACAAAAATATGCCAAATTCTATTCATCTTCAGGCTTAAAAGAACAATGAGGAGCAGTGATTGGTGTGATTTTATGTGCCATAAACCAGGAGCATAATTATTCTATAATCCTTTTCATTTTACACCATTAAAAGATGCCACAGCTCCCCCATTGCTTTCCATAACATATTTTTCCTTGTGCCAGTTTCCATTTTTTATGCTATCTTCTATCAGAAATGGTTGCTTACCAAGTCAGTACTGTTCTGTTTTAGAAATGCATGATTCTTCTGCATTTAAGAACTTACCTATCACCATAGTGGGAAAAGATAAAAACCAAACCACCCACACATTCACCCCAAGAAAAGGAAGGTTGCAAGCAGTGCATTGAAAGGACAGCTGCTGCAGGTATTCAATGGCAATATGTAGCACAACAGAGGTTTCAGCCCTAAGAAATAATAGTAGCTTGGGGTGAGGGTAAAGGCACATTTAGGACCACCAGAAAAAGAAATATTACTGGAGTTGTTTGCTAAATTTCACTACTTCTACTATTGAGATTTCAAAGACAATAGTCTGCCCTGTTACACAGGATTGAACAGTGAGCGCTGTGCAGGAAATAAGCTTCCTGACAAAGGCAGTGGCAGTCAGAGATAGCATAGTCCAAATCTAGCCTCCCTGCTGGAATAGAAGTGTTTATTGTTGGTTATCTAAGTGCTGGTGTGTGATCAGTAAAGTATTGTCAACATTAACTGCAGTTGACCCTCGTTCTATAGCAGTTTTGCATGTTGGAGTGAAAGAACATAGTCCCTGGTAGTTCCTAAACTGCTTTTGAACTGTTGGGTGCCTATAGAACTCAGTCTGTTATGGTCAGTTCCATCCTGTAAATAAGTCTCCTTCACCTCCAGCAAATAGACTGGTTTGAGCTCCTCCTCAGATTATCCCTTTGTCAGGCTTGCCCTGTACTGAGCCTATTTATCCATGATGGCACTCCAGCTTTTTTTTTTCCTTTCATGTTTCATAAAATAACTATATATCCATTGTTACAGGACAGAAAAAAAAGATCAAGTCAAGCCCTAGGCTGCATACCTGGTTGGTGATCGGCAATGACTGCTCAAGAACTTTCACTAAAGTACGTTTAAATGTTTAATATTTTAAAATCTGTTACCTGGTAAACTTGATCCTTTTTGCATATTGCTGCTCTATCCTTCAAAGCTCAAGACTATTTTCTTCAGTACTAGTGGCCTGCAATATTACTCTGCTCTATGCATGTCTTCTTCAGCTTCTCTTTTCCTGATAAACCCTAAAAGTAGAAAAGCAGAGTCGGGTATCTGATATGGATTTAATGTACAATTTGACAGTGGAGAACACATAAATCATTAAGTACCATGTGATGGGTTAATCCTGGCTGTATGCCAGGTGCCCAGCAAAGCCGTTTTATCACTCCCCCTCCTCAGCTGGACAGGGGAGAGAAAATATAACAAAGAGCTTGTGGGTTGAGATAAGGACAGGAGAGATCATTCACCAATTACCACCATGGGCAAAACAGACTCAGCTTGGGGAAAATTAACTCAATTTATTACAAATCAACCAGAGTAGGGTAATGAGAAATAAACCCAAATCTCAGAACACCTTCCCTCCACCCCTCCCTTCTTCCCGGGCACAACTTCACTCCCAGATTCTCTACCAACCCCCCCCCAGTGGCACAGGGGGACGGGGATGGGATTTACAGTCATTTCATCACACATTATCTCTGCCGCTTCATCCTCCTCAGAGGGAGGGCTCGTCACACTCTTCCCCTGCTCCAGTGTGGGGTCCCACCCACAGGAGACAGTCCTCCACGAACTTCTCCAACATGGGTCCTTCCCATGGGCTGCAGTTCTTCATGAACTGCTCCAGCATGGGTCCTTTCCACAGCGTGCAGTCCTTCAGGAGCACACTGCTCCAGCGTGGGTCCCCCACAGGGTCACAAGTCCTGCCAGAAAACCTGCTCCAGCGTGGGCTCCTCTCTCCACAGATCCACAGGTCCTGCCAGGAGCCTGCTCCAGCGCAGGCTTCCCACGGGGTCACAGCCTCCTTCAGGAACCCACCTGCTCTGGTGTGGGGTCCTCCCTGGGCTGCAGGTGGATTTCTGCTCCACTGTGGACCTCCATGGGCTGGAGTGGGACAGCCTGCCTCACCATGGTCTTCCCCACGGGCTGCAGGGGAATCTCTGCTCCGGCGCCTGGAGCATCTCCTCCCCTCCTTTTTCACTGACCTTGGTGTCTGCAGGGTTGTTTCTCTTACATGTTCTCACTCCTCTCTCCAGCTGCCATTTTCCGTCTATCCCAACTTTTTTTCTTTCTTAAAAATGTTATCACAGAGGCGTTACCACTATCACTGATTGGCTCGTCCGTGGCCAGCGGCGGGTCTGTCTTAGAGCCGGCTGGTATGGGCTCTCTCGAACGCAGGGGAAGCTTCCAGCAGCTTCTTACAGAAGCCACCCCTGTAACCCCCCACGCTACCAAAACCTTGCCACACAAAACCAATACATACCATCAGCCAAAAGCAACTTTTTACATGTGTTCCCCCTTTTTAATTTAGTAGACCACAGAATACATTTGAATTAAGGTCCCTGTGTGTATTTAGCCTAAATTTTTAATCATAGCCTATCCTGGTAACATTTCTCTTCCTAAACTTTTCCATACCTCTTAACAAACTTAGATAATTTTGAAAACCTCTGTTGGCCTTCTGTAAATTTAACACTTGTTTTAAGCTTCTACCTGTAGTTGTACAGTCTTCCTGGACTAAAGCTTTGCCACTTGCAACTGCAAGTTAGTAATCTGCCATTCTATTTGGTAACTGACAAAATGAAAAGTTGTCATATATTCCAAATTTGAACATCAGCACTGCTTATTAAAAAGTATCAGATCTTTACAGAAAAAGTTAACAAACTGACTTAGTAGCTCACAAAAAGTGGAAAAAAACCAAGCTGTGAGTGCTTGGTACATATCTGATGCTTTATAGTGTTTCTGTGCATTTTTGAGGACAGATAAATTTTTCTGGTTACCGTATGTTGTCAAGACATTATGGGTCATTTCTTCTTCAGATTTAGCCACACTACCATTTTCATTTGTTGATCTGCATAAATTTTTAAACAATACACAAAACTGCTGGACTAAGTCACTTTGAGTCGCCAGGGCCTTGCAGACAGTACAGCCTGTGCAAACTTCAGGTAAATCTTCACCAAACTAGAATGGAACATTTAGACTCATTCCAGATATTTGTGAATGGCTGCACAAGATGCAATCACAACAGAGAACTGTCCCACTTTGTTTATCTGCAACAGTACTTTGATGAAAACAATTGTCTCTGTCTAATATATAGGACCAGACCCTGCCATCCCTGTCCATTTCTCTACTTTGACGGAAATTCCTACCTTTACATTCCTCTCTCCCCAGCCCATTTCTTAATTGCGACAAACAATATTCAGGGCCCCTCAGACCCTTACTCACATTCATTATATTTTAGATAATATAGATTCAAAATGCAGTGTATGTTGTGCCAGGCTTGAATAAACTGACTCATTACTGTAAATGCTTAGCACCTCAGTTGAAGGTATAATTGAGGCATGAACATCTTTAATCTTATCATTTCCTTACATTCCTAAGAAAGAAAAAATGGGAAGAAAATGAAGAATTAATTAGGTTAGCATTTCTGATTTCTGAGGTTACATGTTCCATTTGCATTTAGTAAATTTGATTTTATAGATGTTGTTTAGGTGCAATTTCAGAAAATTTCTATTGTAAAATTAATAATAACAATAAAATTATTCCTAGAGTCAAAAATGTAAGAAGAATAATCAGTGTAGTATTCTTATTGACAATATTGTCTTTTAAGTTTTCCTTAGGACATTCTTGAACCTTCATTCTGAGAAGTGAACAGCTTTGTAGATATGAATTCTATTACTGCTGTAGTCTTTCTAATACATTTTTCAGCAGCAAAATGTCTTTGTACCACTAAACAACACCTACTTGCGAGCAAAAAGGGAACAAAAGCTCATAAAACTGCAATAAAATATTTATTTCTCTTCAGCAATAGGATTAATTTTATCACTGTAGATTTATGACCCTGGAAATTCTTTGCTGGATATTTAATATATCAAAATAACAGAACAAGGAGTCTGAGTTAGGAAATGTTTTGTGAAACTTGTGATTTACTGAAGAGAACAGATTTCCTTTTTTTCATAGGACTTAATAAAACAGCAGCAAAATCAAATTAGCTTGGCATAAAGTTTAATTGCCTGACAAAAATTTGATAGTGTTATTGTGTTACAGTTTATGTATAACATATATCAGAGTTGGTCTTTTTTCTAGTCTGATTAGGGAGCAGGCTCTGCTTCATAAAAAGGGCAACTTTCATTTGCTTATGGGCTTTATAAAGAGGGAAGCATATGTAATTACATTTGCATTTAATTTCTCTCAACTGCTTTTCAGAGCTGATGTTTGGGAAAAATCACATGTATATGATAATACACATAGACTTGAATGAATTTTCATCTGTTTCTTCTGGAATTTCAGAAGTCATCTTCACTTTAAATCAAAACAACTAAAAGACTTTTCTTGTTTGAAAAACATCAAACAAATCAGAAGAATTCTAGTTTTATTTCAGATGAGTATTTCTATTTATTTTATATCATAGGTTCATAGTCAGGTATAAACATAAAATACCATATTCCAATGCATTATGTGATGTTATCTATTTATGTATTTCAGATGATACTGTAGGAAAATATAGAAATTAAAATATCATCCTCATTTGATCTTTCAACATTTTTCTAAAATTAAAATTTTCAAGATGAAAACATCAGAACTATTGATGATAAGACTTTTCCTCACAACTCCTCAAATCTTTTTTTTTTTTTAATAATAAAATAACCCAAAAGAAGACAAACATGAAAGAAAGAAATAAGCCTGCAGTTTTCAATCTTTCTTTTCTGCATTTAGAACTGTCACTATAGAAATGACTTTTTTCTTTTGGTTAAATTATGAGACTTTCCATAACAATAGCACATGAGTAATACTGAGAGTGTATACTTTGGGAAAACTACTACTCTTTGCTGTGCTGGAGATTTTGAGGTGCTATTACCCATTTCTAACTCTGTGTTCAGGGATTATATTGGTACTAGAAAGCTACACCACGTGATATGCAGAGAGTTAAATTGTGGTCCAGATTAAGTCATTGTAAAACTACCTTTATATACTAAAACTGTCGCAGTCAATCAGTCACACTGTCTCAAAAAGATATAGGTAATTATACAGTTATTCTATTATTAAATACACTGAGACCTGTACTGCAGTTTCAGGATGTCAAACTTCTTTCCCAAACAGCAGACCCATAAAAAAAAAAGTAATACAGTAATTTCTACTACTTTAACAGGCTGGGTCTGTGCTGATTATTCAGAGAACTGAGATGCAGTTGCAAAATTATAGAACTGCTGTATAATTGAGTAGAACTAAATTTTAAGACCACTATAAAAAGTGAAGCACTGAAAGTTAAAAATGGTAAATCACATGTAAGGACTAAAACTTTTCTTAAAAGTACAGTAACTCTTGTACCTGCTAAATATTATATTTACTATTACACATGGTGAACTGATTTGGAACTTTAAGGTCTCATCATTAGAAGATGCCAATAATGCTTTAGTCAGGTCTTCCTTTTGAGGTTTTTTAGGAATAATACTGCTTTATATTTTTTAATATGATCTAAAGCATTTGCAGGTCAAGGGTTGCTGAAATGATAGATTCCTTATGACTTATTTATTTTTATAATGTATACAATCAGTCCATTAAAATTAAAGAAATAGAAGCATGCAGCCACAGGGTGCTAAATTAGTAGGAGCCTTAAAAGCTTTGCTGTTACCTCCTATAATTATCAAGAAAGAATGCTTAATTAACGTAAACTGCATTAGTAACAATTAAAAAAAGGTGAGGTCAACAAATTAACCTTTTTTAATTTAAATTTGACTTTTTAATTTTAGAGAGCCATCAGCCCAACAAAAATGACATTTGATTTAAATAGCATATTCTGATATTGTTGGAATAAAACCAAACTCTATCCCTTCTATGTCAAGCATAATATTAGCTTAGCATAAAAGGGTCTAACTTCATCATGAGTGGAACTCTGGTTATTAAACTGGTAGGAAAAAAACCCAGCTTGATCTTAATTTCTAAACAAATTTAAAGATATTAAATTCTGAGATTCCATGCTAAAAACTATTACTCAAACAATATTAAGTTACTATCCTTGTTGAAATTTTTGTTGAGTGAAATGAAAAATGGACATTTAAGTACTTGCTGTGTCTCCTAAGATCGTATCATGTATATCAACAGCAAGATTAAGAGCCCATTAAATATTCTTCTTGGACCATAAGCTCCTTTGTGATGTCTTTCCCATGTTGTGAAGAAATTTCTTGAAGGTTACCAAGTAACAAGTATTGTACCATTAAAATTCTTAACTCATGTCCTGAAACATAGGGTCATTAAAAGATATGTAGATGAAAGCTCATGGTTCAACTACAACAGATGATAAATGTAATTTACAATATACATACCATTTAGGAAATCTTACTTAGTGATGTTCTGATGTGGATAATTGAAAATATGATAGGCAGCAGAAAAAGCAATTGATTCTACAAAAATAATCCTCCCCACCAAAAGGGAGATGCTGAGACAGGATTACCAATAAATGTGTGTCTAGGAAGGAAAAAAGTCAAGAGAAGAAACATGTCCTTACCAGACATACAGATAAATGTTACAAAGAGATTAGATGGCTCTTCTTTCAATAGGTGTTCTCCACCAGGTGCTTCAAAGCAGAAGTCATCACAGAAAAGTTTAGGCACAGGGTCTTCAACCACAGGTTTGGAATTCTTGGTCCTCAACCAGCAGAACGGAAGTGCAGATGCATGACAAACCTGGTGGGGTCACTGAGGCATGGAGAGCAACTGACAGTGGTGCTAGTAGTTAAGAGTCCTACCAAAATATGCTTGTACCAAAAGAGTTTTTTTCACAAAATAAACATATTCCTTAAAAGTTTTTTCAGGTATATTTTACCTAGGATCAAGTGAGTCCACATCAGAGTATCACAGTTGTTTTTGTTTTTTTTTTTATTAAATGCTATTATTTTCTTCTGTGTCACCTGGGCAGTCACAACCTGGCTGAAGTATAATGTTTTACCATTACAGTGGTATTTTAAGAACTATAGTGTCTACCTTCTCTATAATCTAAACTCATTGTTCATTCTACATCACTCATTATAAACCACAATGTTCCCTCTGGCTGAACCATTGCACTTCCATTAGACACTGTAGCTACTCAAACAGACACTGAAATGGAATCATTCAACATTTTAAAAGCAAATTATCATTCTGTGGATACTTTCCAATATTTTCATAACTCTTTTGATTCAAAAATACCTACCTGCATATGTACTTGAATTTCTCATAGACTGGATAATCCAACATCAAAAAGAAATGTAGGTTAGAATAGCATAGGGTAGTATTACAAATAATAGGGTAATGTTAAGTAATTGAATATGCAGTGGAAGGCATCAGGAGTGTTTAGCCATAGCATTTCACTGTGATGGAAAATTCACCTGAATTATCTCAAGCTTCTCAAAACATTGGGAAAAGTTAAGAATAAACATTGGCAGGATGACAGATTAGATAATTAAAAGGTCTTTTTTGTCACTAATTTCTCAGTAGCAGACAATGAGTATAAAATCTGTCTGTTGATAACTTATTACCTTGCCTATTTCAATCATTTATATGACAGTTCTTATCTCCTTAGATAATAGCTCTCCTGTGTTTTTTTAAAAAATCATTTCCAGCAGAAAGGTGACCAGAGGTATCAATATGAATAAGAAATTAAGTGTTCATTTGAAGGACTGGAGGATTTCTTTGAAGTAGAGACAAATAAAATGTTGATGCAGAATTACCACTGAAGAATTAAGTTTCTAAAGTAAAAAAATATTTTTTTATATTGAAATCTCAGTTATGACTCTCACTTTCAGTTTAAAATTATTTTTGTTTACCAAAAATTGGCTCTCATTTATTCCAGTATATATAAGACAAACTGTCATCATTATCCTGCTTTAAGTCTGAAAGGAGCTGCAAAATAAGCCCTGGTGGAGACAACTGGCTCAGCGGTTTGCAAGTCACAAATATTGTGATTTTAAAGCAGCTATAGTAAGGAAAACAGGTTTTGAATATTCATAACTCCTTAACCTTTGGTCAGAAACAACTTTCTGTAAAATCTTATTTCTGCATGGAAATTCAAGAGAAAATCTAGAAAGAGAGAAAATCTTATTTCACTGTTTTAATCAGGCAATTGTTTGACTTAGCAACACTTTAAATATTTTCTTATAAATGAGAACTTATTATTGTGATAGTATTACAATAGTGGGATAGTGTCAAAGAAGATTTAACAGTCCAAAATATTGTATTTCATGTAGCAAAAGATTTTGAGAGTCTAATTCTTCCTTCTTAATGAAAATCACTCTGGCCATACCCTGGACTACCTGGTCGTATGAACATCCTAACACTCCCTGTGCAACTATTTAATAGCCTGAAGTACCATAATCTCCAAGTTTTTCTTTATTAAACTAGGATGCAACATCAAGTTCTGCTTTGTATTTGACTTGTCATTTAGTCTTGCAAATGGTTTGTGTAAGTACTACTCCATAAATGTGAGGGTTTTTTGGAAAACATTTTTTTTTTTTCAATCACAATATCAGATTCACAACATGGAAGGATGAAAAGTAATTTATTGATTAATGAATAACAAAAGTTTTCAGATAACACAGCATTTTAAACTATGTAGCACTGTGAAGCAACTGCATGCAGGGAAAGGAGATGTGTCAGAATGGCAAGACAAAGAGATTATGTCTCTTTTTGAATTTGCCTCTTGAAAGATGATGTAGGACTGTTTGACTAGTTAAATTCAGTCCCCTGGACGGCCAAAGGACTACTGACTGGATTTTCTGATGATACCTAGGCCTTAATAGTCTGCTGGCCTCTAGCACACCCACCTAGTTCCAAGGGGAACTGCACCCTTATTAAACAAGTCTGAAGGTAGGAGTAGCTAGGTTGCATGACTAACAACTTTGTTTCTGTAAATATAATTTATGGTAATTGAGCCAGATCATAAAATTAATCATATTAACAAAAAGAAGATTTATAATTACGCAAATTCTTTCACTGAAAAAATGATGCAATCAGTAATAATACTTTGAGGACATTTTCTGTCTACTGAACGCTAAGTACATGTTCACAGCAGCCACATTGAGAAAACCAATTGGAAGACTTCCAAATAGCCTCTTACGGTCTGTCATGTCACTAATCCACAAATTAAATCACTGCTGAAGTGGAATATGATATGATTTTTCAGAACAACTTCAAAGACAGTTACAGCCAAATGTGTCTGTGATTTACACATCAAAGTAGTAATAATAAAAATACTTAGTTGTACATAGCACTTTGATCCTTAGATCATGATGCACTTGTCAAAGGTGGATAAGTATTATTATTCTCATTTTGCTGATGAGGATACAGATTTCCTTGGGGTGCTCAGTAAAAGTAAGTAAATCTGAGAATTATACCTCTGTTTCTGCCACATCTTCCGCTTGACGGAGCTATGCAAGAAGAAGTATCTATTGTGTAGAAGCAACATTCCAATTTGAAAAACTGTGGAGGTGATCTGGAGGGCTCTGCAATCAGTCCAAGTCTTCATACAATATTCTTTAGACCAAAATGCTAACTTATCACAGATAGGAATGCCCTATGAGTCTGCTGTGCTTTTTCTCTTCCTTGCTCCCCTGCTCCACTTCATCACCCACTCCCTCATTGTTGTTTTAGATTGCTGTATTTTTATGATTGCAGTTACCTTCTATTGAGCAAGAGGAATGTGATAACTTATCAGACTGCAGTAATTTTCCCTGCCAATAGTTTGAATAGGTAAAGAAAGAATGCTGTGATAAATTTTGCTGAGCAGCCGGATAGGAAAGAGGCAGCAAGGTGACTGACAGTAGTGCATGGAGCTAACATCAACAGATGGGAGGGAATGATGGGAAAATGTTCTGCATGTGGCTGAGTGAGAGTTGGGCACAGATGCATGGGGCTTCTGCTTTCAAAGCCTTGACAGAAAATACAGTTTTGGAGGAGAATAAAGAGGAGTGAATAGAGCAAAACAAGCCTTCAGAGAAAAAGAATTGTAGACCTAAGTAAGAGATCCAACAGGAGAGAAGTAACAAATGGGATGGAGAAGGAAAAAGAGTAAAAAATAGCATAATGGGAGGGAAAGGAATAACAGAAAGAAAAGGCATGAGTAGGAACAAGGGAAAGAGCACACACATACGTACGACATAGGACTGAAGTCTTTATTTTTAATTTCTGAATTAAATCTGAAAATTGTAAACACTTGTTTACATTTAGTACTTGACAAAAAAGTTTTCTGTCTCTGAATACAGACCTCACACATAATCCAGGAAAACCCACTCTTTTTTGATCGTGAATAACTTCTAAACCTTTTACAAGGATTCAACAACATAACATTTTACCTTGAGGTCCATATAATACTCCTGGTTTGAGATCAACAATCCTTACCAAACTGATCTGAAAAGAATAATTTTTTGTGAAACCTATGGGATTTATACCAGATATTTTTCAGTCATTCCTACGTTCTTTTTCAAGCAGGTCCTTCTGAACTTTCTCATCACCAGGATTTATTCCCAGGTTTCCTGTAGCATGTACCTAGACATTATTTAATTAGCACAGTCACACCAGTAGTAAATTAATAAAAATGCTTGAACAACAACCTTAAAATTACCTTTTTTTTATAGTTTTACGTCAGAGATACAGGATCGTGAAGAAAAATTACTGTGCAGGAAGTATGTTGCAAATTCCAGATCAAAGAGTCAAAAAGGAATTTTTAAAAAAGAAGGTTATTATTTTTATTTTTCATGCTGTTCAGACATTAATACTCCAGTGTAAGATATTTACAAGCTTTCCAACAAAACATGAGAAAACTGTTACTACAACTACTTAAGGAAATTTTCCTTAGACTAGAAAACAGGATACTGACTTAGGCATACATGTGATGCCACTCTCTTATGGCTTTTTCTCTTGGGCAAAAATAGTAACATGCAGTAATACATAAAGCTGGAGTTTGCTTTCTTTAGCTATGCAATAGAGCTCTTTCAAAGAGTTAGAGAGCACCAAGGTCTAACCCTGAAATCTCCATAGTTTATTTGGAAATAAATATATTTGACAATATTGCGTATGCTTCTAGAAAATTATATTAACTTTACACTCTATTTCCATGCAGGATTTAAAGAGAACTTCAAAACTTAAGTGCCAAAATACCATACCATTGTACAGATTTTCCACACAAAATTTGCGGCCCAGTCAAGCTGGAAAATAGTGGAAAACTTTCAGGAATATCAAATAATATGAACTATTCTGCAAAATTTCCTTAACAGAATGATACAATATTTGTATAGTTTGTACATTATAAAATACTGATCAGTATCATATTCAAGATATTTTTTGTTTCTTTGAGAAATACAGTCCACAATTTTGCAGTTGCATTGCAGAAACGAAGAGTAGTTTTAGCCTAAACAGGGACAGTAGAACAACATTTTGATTCCTCCTTGCTCCCAATAGAATAGAATAGCACAGAACTGAACTGAACCGAACCAAACCAAACCAGGGACCTACAATGATCATCTAGTCCAACTGCCTGACCAGTTCAGGGCTGAGTAAAAGTTAAATAGAGCACTTCACTCAGTTTTGTGGGTTTTCTCCTATCTTTCTCCCCTAGTCAGAGAGTGCAAGAGTGATGCCCTCTGATCAGTACCTGTCCTGGGTTCGGTTGGAATAGAGTTAATTTTCACAAGAAGCTGGGAGAGGACACAACCACTACAGCTAATGCAGGCTAGCCAAGGGGTTATTCAATACCATATGATGTCATGTTCAGCATATAACTGGGGGAGCTGGCCAGGGGGAGGAGGGATCGCAGCTCAGGAACAGGCTGAGTATTGAGTTCTGGGTGGTGAGCAATTGCATTGTGCATCACTCACTTTATACATTCTTTTATTAGTAGTATTGTTATTATTACTTCTGTCTTTGTGTTGTCCTATTAAACTGTCCTTATCTCAACCCACGAGGTTTTACCTTTTGCTTCCAATTTTCCTCCCCATCCCACTGGGAGTGGGAGGAGTGAGCAAGCGGCTGCTTGGTGCTTAGCTGCCAGCTGGGCTCAAACCATGACAGCACCCAGCAGCCTCATTCAGGCACTACATCCTGTTTAGGGTCCCAGATAGCAGAGAGAGGTCAACAAACCAGGGAGGCTCAGGGTAAGCAAAAAGGCTCTGTGGGACTGGGGCTGGTTCAGCATGTTGCAGAGAGAGCATCAGGGCACCTCACAGCACTCCCTGGTGCCTATGGTGAAGGCATCAAGGGCATGGGGATAGGCTTTTCCCAGCAGTGCGAGGTGGGAGGGTAAGACAGTGGCATCTCCTGAAACGAGAGAGGTTCAGAATGAAGATGGGAAGAAAAACCAAAATCACTGTGAGGATCATTAAGCAAGCACTGGAGTGTGTTGCCCAGCGAGGTTGTGGGATATCTGAGCCTTGAGGTTTTCAAGACCTGGGTGACGACAACCCAGAGCACAACTGTCACAAGCCCATGAAAGAAAGCCCTCTGATGTCACAGAAGAGAAAGCATTGCCAGTGGGAACTGTAGCAAAGGTTTCCAAAGGTGCAACAACTTCCAGAAGCTGCAATGTCAAAAAACCACTTTCTGGTTTCATTCAGTTCAGCAGCTTTCACAAAAATTATTCAGAACAGAAGAGAATAGTTCCAGTTGGAAGGGACCTATAATGATCACCTAGTCCAACTGCCTAAGTACTTCAAGCGCTGACCAAAAGTTAAATATTATAAAGGCCATTGACCAAATGCCTCTTTATAAGGCACTGCGAGGCATGGAGCATTGACCACCCCTCTAGGAAGCCCATTGCAGTGTTTGGCCACCCTCTCAGTAAAGAAATACTTCTTAATCACCAGATACCAGGGAGAAGACATCAGCACCTCCCTCTCCACTTCCACTCCTCAGGAAGCTGTAGAGAGCAAGGAGGTTGTTCCTCAGCCTCCTTCTCTCCAAACTAGACAAACCCAGAGTCCTTAGCTGCTCCTCATAGGACATCCCTTCCAGCCCTTTCAGCAGCTTTGTTGCCCTCCTCTGGATGCATTCAAGGACGTTAACATCCTTCTTAAACTGTGGGGCCCAGAACTGCACACAGTACTCCAGGGGAGGCCACACCATCGCTAAATACAGTGGGATAATCACCTCTTTTGACCGGCTGGTCATGCTGTGTTTGATGCACCCCAGGATGCGGTTTGCCCTCCTGGCTGCCAGGGCACACTGCTGACTCACATCGAGCCTGCTGCTGGCCAGCACCCCCAGATCCCTTTCATCTGTCCTTTTTTCCAAATCTAAACTTATTTTCTGGTTTCACTCTATACGTATGCACAATTTTTTTTTTTTTTGTGGAATCTGCAACAGATTCCATAAATAAATGGAGGTTTTCATATCTTTGTAAGTTAAGATATGAATCTGGCTCTATAGCCTAGTGCAGATCAGCTGTCGTGTAGAACAGCATATGGCAAGAACACAATAAGCTCTCTACAATTTGGCTACAGCAAGGCCCTTAACTGGTACTCCTACTCACAAAAGGAGTCTTTTTGAAGCTAGTGATGCTAGTCACAGGAGTAATACTTTCCTATCTGGGCCATATATCTGCTATATCTTTTAGTATTTGTACTGCCCCCAAAATGCTTCCTTTTACTCCTACTACAATATGATGTATCTTAAGTCTCTCAGGAGGTAACCCAAAAATGCTAGTGTCAAAACTCTTGAGAAATATAATCATTATAAATAGAGCTCACTGGCTCTCCCCTTAAATACAAAATTCAACTGCCAATTAATAGATGTGTGTATCTTAACTTTAAATAGATTTGTATGTATATATCTCTTATCATAAGTTTGTCCAGTGCAGATATGTTTTCTAACCCACTAAAGAGGCAGACAGAGAAAGAGTGGATGCCGTTAGGCTGACACAGTTTAGTGCACTGTTGCAGATGCTCATATGATATGGCGAGGAGTGCGGTACATGGACTCATACCTGGAGAAATGGAAAATTCCCAAATTAGCTATCACATGCAAGTTCAAAACCTACCTCCTAGGTCTGGACTAAGAAAAGAGGGCTTTACCACTAAGGTCCAGTAGTGCCCAAGTAATGCACTCAGCTGGTTTCCAAATAACATGACAAGCTATATTTTGTCCCCTTTTTATCCATTTTACTACCTTCATTGCTTTCTGAGTTAAAATTCAGATCCTACTACTCTTACTCATTTTAGACTGCTTTTCCTCTGGTTACCAGCTGTAATAATCTAGGTCAAAGTGTTTGTAAAACTACATGGCTTCATTCACTGGAAGTGTCAGGGAGTGGCCAGGGCAGGGGCTCCCTGGAGAACATGGACACAGGGAGTAGCATGACCTGGTGCCCCGTCCTCCTTGCCAACAACTTCCTGTGGGACTCCTGCCTTCTCCCCAGTGCTATAGTTGCATGGCATCAGGAACTGTGTGGAGCATTTGCCCAAGGGCCCCACACCTTGTGCTGCTATTGTCCCATTTCCTCCATAAAACAGCCTGTGATTTAATTCTTTGTAGCTGACAGTATGTTACCAACTGTCAATGATGTTAGCACACGTGCACATGCACACACATATATACAGTTTTCTCATTCTCTGTATTTATACAAAAACATTTGGAATGAAAGCCTCTGGAGAAGGACAAGAATAACCAGCAAAACTTCAAAAGTCTTAGAGAGATGCAATCTGAAGATCATCTGAGTTGTATAAGGCAAAGCAGAGTACCACAGAGGTAGGTGGCAGAAGTTCTGAAAATTTCCAAGTTTGGAAAGTTAAAATTATCTGTGAAAATAAAATTGTCTCTTTCCTGTTTGTTTCTTTGCTAGCAAAAAATGTCACACTAAAATATTTTCATAATACCACTATTTTTCCCCTACTTGTTATATGCACTGTCATGGTGTCCTGAAAAGCTGTAACATTCTTGAAAAAAACCAGATAACAAGAAACAGAGTGAGTCAGAAAAATGAAAATGCCATTTTGGTGTCTCTCTGGTTTTGACAGAAGCACCTTCCGCTCTCCCTCAGGCAAAACTGTTGGTAAATATATATATATAAAAAAAGCCTATCCTGTCACTCTAACTTATTTCCCCCAGGTCCACTGTCACTATTCCCCACACTATGTCCCCATTATGTTGTTATTACAAGGTGTTGCCCTGACCTGGCACATAGAATATGGTGGTATTAACAAGAGATTTTTCTCCTATTTGAGAATAGCACGCTGCCAGAGTGCAAGGCTGTAGTGTCTTCTTTAAAGACTTGGTTGTTGGTTAAATAAAATAAAAAAAAGAAAGAGAGTTTCATCTTTTTTACAGTTACTTAGATCTTTCACATTAGTAATCAACTAATGTCATTTGGGACTTGTAAAAGTTTTGCACATTGGTTGAGAAATTCTTTGAAACAGAGCACACTGTGTGGTAGGTGGAATGTTACATAGGGAATTCTTCAAGAATCTTAAGACAAATTTTATCTTATTTAAAGTCTTAAGACTTTCAGTAATGAGCTCACTAAAAAAAAAAAAAAGTCATTGGTAAAGAAATTAATTGATGACGTTCAACTAGAGGGAAATGCCAAGGATAAAGGCTGATCAGAACATTGTAAGGGAGGAGCAGAGTGATCTTAAGAACTGGATCAATAAATTGGCAGTGTCATAATTGTGGAAAAGGCATCTCTATATTAATTGTTCATGATCTGCATCTTGTTAGCTATGCATAACAGTTTGATTTCACCATGTGTAATTTTTAGGCATATCATGAGCACAGAGAGAGAAATACTAATGGCATTGCAGTATGCATGTTAATCCCCTATCTAGAATTTTGGGCAATTCACACTAATAAGATCATCAGAGAAATGGAGAGGATATGGAACAGAAAACATATATAAGAGGAGTCTAAATGTATCCATGGCTAGTGATGGGTATGGAAAACAGAAGGTCTTTTCTGACTATAAGAGGAAATGTATTGCAGAACAGCCTTTCTGTGGATACCCTTATTAATTCCAAGATGTTTGTGAGAGCACCTAATAAACTGGTTGTGTGTCAAATGAGATGACTTATATCCGTGATGCAGAAGTGTCCTTTCCAAGCCCACTTTAGTAGAAATGGCTGCCCCTTCTTGGCAGCTCTGAGCATCCTGGGCTCAGAAGTTAATCACTGTAAAGACAGAAGTGCATAGATAATGGAAAGCAAACCCCAAACAAATGTAAAGCTTTTTATTTTTTTTTTTTCCTCAAAACCTACACATATTTTACAGGAGAATTTGTGGGTTTACAGGTGACTACTGTGAAGCATGTATGCCATCACTGAACTATTAGACAGTCATAATTATCCAGTCTCTGTCTTTTCCCATTTAATTCCATTTTGTTACTCTCTTTCTTCTTGCCATTGCATGAAATCATACTGGAAGCACCTTGGGACAGAAGCCATTTTTGATTTTTTATGCACTTTTCATCTTACCTGTACTTGAAGCACCCAGGACATTATTGAACTCCATAAAATAATAAAATTGAGAAGGAAATATCATAAAAGCAGTCTCTCCTGTGAAATCCCTGGCACTTCTATTACTATTTATGTCCAGAAATACCATGAGAAGAGTCTCTCTCATTTTATCAGCATTTCCTGTTATAGTCCCAGCTGAAGCCAATAGTGAAAAATAACATATTCAAATATTTTCAAAAAACTTGGCAAAAAAAGAGCCTAAACATGTTCCTAAATTTGGGTAAATGTTCAGAGGTTTCTCATCCTTTCTTAGTAAATACACTTCACGAGCGGTGATTCTTTACAGGAGACTGAATTTCTGAGAATAAAGGGTCTTCATAGTTGCAAAAAGCTTTAAAATAGAAAAATAGCTTGCAGTAGTTTCTTGAAATTTCCGTGCTGTACTTTAAAGCCCCTCATAGCCTTTTGCTATAAGCTTTAAGTAAGATCTTCTGTTTACTATGGTCGTTAAAACTGTGAGCTTTTTTAAAGCTGCTGCATTACAACATAAAGCTCAACAGGTCACATGGCAGCTTTTATACAAACACTACATCATGGACTGTTAAAAGGAATTAATCTGTGCCTCAGACCATGCGTGGTCTTCCTGAGATACCAAAGAACACCCTGAGTAGTAGGGGAGGTTTTCTTCTGCAGCTTTTAAAGTTTCTGGTAGAAAGACACTCCACTCCTCCCTTCTTTTTGATTTCTTAAGACCAATAGGGGATGAGATTTATTTTTATTTCAGAAGTAATATGTGGCTGAATACTGCCAGCAGTGGATGCAGCTCCAAAGTGAACAGAGGTCTCCCCAGCAGCTCCATAATTACAACCATGACACAATTCCAGACTGCTCCTAAGTCTAACTCAGATCTGGTATTTGTAAACATACCTTCAGAGCATATGCAATGGCTGAAAGTAGAAGGTGGATTTTTTCAGTCTTAATATGTCCCCTTGCCTTCTGCACAGGCCATGTCATGGAGCATTTCTCTCTCTCTAGGGTTATTTGGTCACCAGCTGGAGGGCTGGTTTTGCATCCAAACTCCTCAGTTTCTCCCAGATCCCCCCCGTGTGAGTCATGGGTTGAGGAGCCAGAAAGCTCTGGCACTGTGGTGGGACTACATGAATTGTTACTGTTTTTCTGTGTGATTGGAAGATGGCAAGTAAAGGAGGAAGAGAAACAAACCCAGATAGATAAAACCACGTAGAAGAAATGGCATCAAAATAATGTTGACTTTAACATTTCCTGTATGTTGCATAATTAGGAGCACAAGCTGCAGTTTATACCTGTAGCCTTTTATAGTGTGTGCTTGGGCAGTAACCCTTACTCAGACTGCCTTGATGAGTCAGCTTCACTTTTGTACGTCTTAGCTAAGTAAGTTTTACCTCGATACTTTTAGCTTCCTTTGAGTAGGACAGCATTTTTGTGTTTAAATACATTCAGCAGAGAGAGCTGATAAAATTTCTATTTAAAATTGTGTCTACAAAGCCCTGTAATCTACCTACTGAGGATAGATTCAACTAAGAGTAAACATTAGATGGTTAGCATTCTCTCTTACTGCACATGACCAGGGGTAGGAGATAGAACTGTTGTCGGAAAGTAGGATTAATCTGTGGTTCATAACTGCTAACAATGCAGATCAACTGCTTGTTTTTAAAAAGTGGAAGTGATGCAGCAGGAGCTGTCAAACCCTGTTGTACAACTACAAACAATATAATGATTAAGAATAAGAAAGTCTCTTTGTGTGATCCTTCAGAGGCCTGTCCCTAGCAGGCTGTATGAATGATTCTAGAGATATCAGTCACAACTTAAAGTGAAGCCCTGTAACTTGTATTGCAAGGTTGGAGGAAATACATATGTGTGTGTGTGTCTGTGTGCCTCTGTGTGTGCATGTATTCTTACCTAACTGCTGCAAACACAACAGCCCTTTACTTTGACTACTTTTCCTGCATTAGCAGAGAAATAATACAGCTAATCTCATCATAGATAACTTTTATGACTTTCTGGTCTGTAAATAAAATAAATTGTATATTGGTGTTTGCAGCTGTATGTGTACACATCTAAGCACACATATACAGAGCCTCACAAAGCTATATACACACACTCTCACATGGCTGATTTTTCATTATGGAATACCCAATATTCTATTAAATTATTGAAGACCATCCTGTTATATTTATTACAGAGGTCGCTGATATTACCGCCAATTGTCAAATTTTGGTTTCCTGTTGTTGATTTTCATGCATGAAAAACACACAGCCTCTGGACTGATGCCAGAGCTACATCAATCTCTCTAGGCTGCTTCGACCTCAGGATATGTAAGAGTAGTGGATAAATTGGAAGATCAATGTCTTGTCCCTCCTGCTGTGCCAGCTGCTATTGAGAAATTAATATGAGGATCACTATAAATAAAAGATAAAAGATGATATGGCTTACAGTGTAAAATATTAAGGTTGGACACAATGTGTTCTATGAATCTAAAACCAAAACCTGAGAAAATTAACCCTATAAAAGTATCCACTGCCTTTGTGGATATGTGGAAAAAAGCAGGCTAGCAAGCAGAAAAGTTGTCTTTAATAACTCTTTAAAAGAGCATGGAGATTTATCAGAACTGACCACAACATTTGATATTGCAGGAAACAGTCTTTAGCCATGGTCTAGTTTATCAGAAAGAGATAGTGAAGTTTTACAGTGTTATGCGTTCAGTAGCATAATTGTGGGAGAGAAGATGACTGATGCATTTAATAATGTTATACAGAGTTTTTCAAAGGATGGGTGTTAAAGCTATTTATGACCCTAACAAGCCTTGATTTCAATAGGTTGTGAGCATCTAGAACAAACCCCACAAAAAAATGAACTGGAATTTCACTGGAGAAAGACTTTCAGACCCGCTGCAGTGTGGGAAGGTGTAGTGGGAGCACTTCGGTTCTAGGGGAAGTTACTGGGAAATAAAAGGGTCTTGCCCTTAGGCCTCAACTTCTCACAAGTACTTTAACTTTGTTAAAGACTCCCACTGAACCAAGCTGAGTGGTTAAATATCCCAAAGGATTTGGGCCCAATTTTCCCACAATATGTGGCCTAGGAGTTCATATTTGGATGAGGTTGCTGCTTCCAGGAGCTATTATCTAAGTTTCAGGCACCAGATCTACTTCCTCCTTACATAAAAGTAACCTCCTTACAACAAAGCTCACCATGTGTGGAATACTTCTTAACAGCATGAAGGAAAGGTCTATGGCTTAGGTGCATCCCATCTGATTTGGGCATTTAAGAGTGGTGACTAATATTGAACATTATTACCCTTCAGTTGGATGGCAGATGGGACTTCCCTTTGTAATTACTAGAGATACGGATAGAGAGATTCAAATCTTAAGTGGTTTGAATCTCCCATTGGAGCTGTCTTTCTCACCAGGGTAGTTAGGATGCATGGGGTAATCCCACTCATAGGCACTCAATCAGATGAGAGACATATGTGGCCCATAAGAAGCACCTTCAAAATCAGCTGATGTTCTTGGAGTCTTGTTCTTATAAGTTTCCTCAACATTCAGAGACATTTAATTTCCCCAGAACACTTAGGCCTGTCACTTCCCTGGGTTATAAAGAAATAATTTAATTCACTAAATGGTGAGTGAAACTCCACAAAAATGCCTGAAGAATTTCAGGGATTTAAACTCCACTTTACTCAGAGTTTCAGCTTTGTATTGTCCACAATTGTGTTCACATAAGGAAATGAGTAGGATGGAATTCTGATTTATATTCTGACTTTATTTATATTTTCATTTAAACTGCTTAGGTATTACAATAATTTCCTTTTGAGTCAAATTCTTTTCACATAATCAAACATAACGCATGTGGGATATGCTCTTAGTTCAATAGACCATTTTTCGTGCTTCTGACGTAAAAATGAACTTTTATGAACTGTGATATCATTTCTTGATTCCCTGGATAACATGCAATAGCCAGAAGAGGATTCATTTTTTTTCTTGATGATGACTTAATGCATTGCATGTGAATTTTAGGAATAACTGATTCTCTCCAAGTCTGTCTTTCCCATCTTCACACACACAAAGCTGCCCATCAACCAAGACATAGCTGCATGCATCAAGACAAAAAAGAGCAGCTGAATATGTTTCTTGTTGAGTAGGTTAATGATTTCCTTAAATACACAAGACACTTGTACAGTAGAATAGAGTATTCATTGAGACCAGATTGCCGCTGGTGAATACAGAATGAATGGAAAGTAATGGGGACTGTCTAGACCTCTGCTCTTCAAATCACCTGAATGTAGAAATGACTGAATAAATTGCACCCATGGTGGAGTAGTCAAATTCTTCTTTATTATCATGTGCATTCATGCAACCATCCTAAAGCTGGGACTAAGTCCAATGTGGTGTACCATTACATCTACCCCAGCCCATGCCAGTGGTTCTATACTGCAGTCTGAATGAAGCATAAAAATGACTAGCAGCTAACTACATGCAGAGAAGCCTGTCAGCATGAATTCATATGAAGTCTCGACAGACTTCTTGCCATGACTTGTCCCACTCTTACTCCTCTGCAGCTACTATTGGAATTTTTGTCTCTGCTGAAATCCAAATTGGGATTCAACAGGTTTTATGGAGCAGACTGATTTAACACTTCTTTTCAGAATTCCACAGTAATGACATTTCAGTCATTTGGTGATAATTAGAGAATTTCCCACAATATATATGATTTCCATAGACCATTTTGCCAGAATATAAAATCTGAGGTTTTCCCAAGACAACAAATCAGGATTAGGCAAGCAAGTTGTGTCCATGTCTGTCATGGTTTAACCCCAGCCAGCAACTAAGCACCACGCAGCTGCTCACTCACTCCCCCCCACAACCCAGTGGGATAGGGGAGAAAATCGGGAAAAGAAGCAAAACCCGTGGGTTGAGATAAGAACGGTTTAATAGAACAGAAAAGAGGAAACTAATGATGATAATGATAACACTAATAAAATGACAACAGCAATAATAAAAGGATTGGAATGTACAAATGATGCGCAGTGCAATTGCTCACCACCCGCCGATCGACACCCAGTCAGTCCCCCAGTGGCGATTCCCCGCCCCCACTCCCCCCAGTTCCTATACTGGATGTGACATCCCATGGTATGGAATACACCGTTGGCCAGTTTGGGTCAGCTGCCCTGGCTGTGTCCTGTGCCAACTTCTTGTGCCCCTCCACCTTTCTTGCTGGCTGGGCATGAGAATCTAAAACATCCTTGACTTTAGTCTAAACACTACTTAGCAACAACTGAAAACATCAGTGTTATCAACATTCTTCACATACTGAACTCAAAACATAGCACTGTACCAGCTACTAGGAAGACAATTAACTCTATCCCAGCTGAAACCGGGACAATGTCACAGAGTGCAATGTCATTAGAAGCTTATACACGTGCACATGCACACACACACATGATTTAAAGAAAATTATGATTGAGAAGAAAAGACCAGGTTGCACTGGAGAGATGGAAGACTGAAAGAAAATGATACTTTAAGAGAGTCTTAATAATGTTTTTTTCTAGGAATTCAGACTTTTCAGAATTTGTGTAATCCTTTTTTGAGCTTGAAAAAGAGGAAGATATTCCTGAAAACTTTGTTTAGGCAATCTTTCTTGTCCATTGGTATTGGCAGGAGGAAAATTGATTATTCAGTGACAGTATTACACAAGACAAAACATTGACCTGTATTCACAGCTCCAGCTGGCTACTATTCAGTGAAAAAAAAAAAATAGTAAGGTTTCTAACTCTTTAAAGAGCAATCATGTATCTGATAGGTTGGTCTGTAAGGGCTGCAGGTGAATTTATTGGAAGTTTATGAAAGAGCTTTGCTATTCATGTTTCCAAATTCATATCTTCCTTTTCCAGGTTTCTTCTCTGCCTGCCTTTCTACTTTCAGGGTTCAGTTCAAAAGTAGTATACAAGTTATGTCCCACCTAAAGACAAATTCATGGAACTTGTTTCTTATTTATACCCACATCTCCTAGTTGGTGAAAAAGGCTGTTCTTGTTCAACTTCCTGGAAAAAATTCCCAAAGTATGAGGGTTTTTTCCTTCCCTCCATCTTCCTTCTCTCTTTCACAGGCTGTACTTTTTCTTAAGGGCCGCAAGTATGCAATACAAAGGGAAAAGAAAAAAATTAAAGATCAATGCCTTCTCTCCCTGCAGTGACTGCCTTGGTTGAGAAATGAATATGAAGATCACCATAAATAAAAGATAAAAGATGATATGGCATTTGGAGTAAAATATTAACACCAGGCACAAAGTGATGTATCAAAGTCTGACCAAATTAACCCCCTGGGATAAACAGAGGCCTTGTTTATGTTGCATAGGAAAACAGGTAGTGGAGAATTATGTCTGTGTGTGTTGCATGCATGTTCACGTGCATGTGTGTATGCATGGGAAACACACAGAATGGACACCCATTCCCCCCCCCTCTCTCTCCACATCCATCCCATTCTCTCCCCACACATATACAGGCCTAATGTATGCCTATGTAACTACACGCATATTTATGAATGCTTTCATTATGTATGTTTGTGATTTATGGTCCCATGTACAGTGGCTGTGAAACTTGTGAGAAAGAAAAAAATTGGAAACACAATGCTACTTATGTGTCTGTAAACCTGAATATAACATACATACAAAAGGGGTATGGTGTGCAAATATATTTAAATAAACATGCAAAAATTAAATGCATATGTGCATATCTCAGCACACTACACATTTGCACAAATACATATCCTATCTGCATGTGCATGTGTATATCTATTTTTGTATCATCTATGTCTATGTATGTATACAGACATTTTTAAACATAAATTATAAACATATATATATTTATTTATAAACACACAGTCACATTCCTGTGTGACATGAACCATTCAGAACCCCTGAGACAACTGTTCTGTGTATTCCCTGCGATCCAGAGGGACATTGATGGGCTTGAGAGGTGGGCCTGTGAGAACCTCATGAAGTTCAACAAGGCCAAGTGCAAGGTCCTCCACATGGGTTGAGGCAATCCCAAGCACAAATAGAGGCTTGGCCAAGAATGGATTAAGAACAGCCCTGAGGAGAAGGACTTCGGGGTGTTGGTTGACAAGAAGCTCAACATGACTTGGCAATGTGTGCTTTCAGCCCAGGAGTCCAACTGTATCCTGGGCTGCATCAAAAGAAGAGTGACCAGAAGGTCAAGGGAGGTGATTCTGCCCCTCTACTCTGCTGTCATGAGACCCCACCTGGAGTACAGTGCTCAGCTTCGGGGCCCCAAACAGGAGAAGGACATGCACCTGTGGGAGCGAGTCCAGGGGAGGGCCACGAAGACAGGAAGATGGCTGGAGCACCTCTACTATGAAGACAGGTTGAGAGAGTTGGGATTATTCAGCCTGGAGAAGAGAAGGCTCTGGGAAGACCTTATAGAAGCCTTCCAGTACCTAAAGGGGGCTTTTCAGAAAGCTGGAGAGGGACTTTTTACAGGGGCATGTAGTGATAGGACAAGGGGTGATGGCTTTAAACTGAAAGAAGGTAGATGTAGGTTAGATGTAAGGAAGAAGTTCTTCACTGTGGGGGTGGTGAGGCACAGGAACAGGTTGCCCAGAGAAGTTGTGGATGTCCCATTCCTGGAAATGTTCAAGGCCAGGTTGGATGGGGCCTTGAGCAACCTGGTCTAGTGGAAGGTGTCCCTGCCCATGGCAGGGGGGTTGGAACTAGATGATCTTTAAGGTCCCTTCCAACACAAACCGTTGTATGATTCTATGATTCTTGGTCCTCTTCAGGTGACACCTGCAAGAGATTTTAAGTTGGCTTTCCCTGTGAGCTGCACAGGAGAGTAATCACTCTTTATTCTATACAAGGATGTTAACTTATTATCTTGTTGGCAGGTGCAACAGCCAGAAGCTACTTTTTCATACTTTCAGTCAAAACAAAACATAGAAAAACATGTTTTCCATTAAGATTTACACCAATCATTTTTTCTGTCTTATCCTTCATTAGATTAATGCTAGTGTAAAGCCCTGCTGGAAACTCTGTATCTTAGGTATCCATTTAAGAAGACGTTATTTAATAGATGTACTTGAAATTGTTAAAAGCACAGACTTTAAAAATTGTTGCATCCTACAAAGCAAACAGATACTGAGCCTTATAACTCAACTGTACTTTTTGACTACACAGATCTCAATATTTTTAAGACAAGAGTAATGACATAAAAGAACCAAATATCTCAGGCTGTGACTATCATCTCAGACACTTAAGCCGAATCATAGGTAGAGCTGATTGACTCTTACATATGCAGTCAGAGTAGAATAGGAAGCCTTGCTGCAGGAAATACTGGTAGGTGGGCACTCTCTCTTTGAACTAATACAGTATCAGTTAGTTATTTCCTGGACTGAAATAAAATTTGAAATTTGTATCAAATAGTATTTATTTGTAACAGCATTCATTAGACTACAAACTATATTTTAGCAATGTTAAGAAATAAAAACAATGCCTGTTGGCTGAGTCTATGTGTCAAATTCACGCCACGACATTTGATGGTCTCTGTGCTTTGAATATACATCACATCCTTTGCACTGTTGTGGTATATTGTCCTTTCATGCTATGGTGACTGCAGTCAATATTTTTATTTGTTGACTTTTTTTCTCATGTTTAACTGCCTAAATGTTGAACAGGAGATGAGAGGGAATTCTCCACTGGTCTGCAGTCTGGCTAGTCTATTAGTTAGCAAATTTGAAACACTAGTACTCTGATTCATATCATTCTATGTCCCTTAGACCAGGTTTAAGGGATATTGGTAAGGACATCACAATGGAGAGCAGGTCAACAGAGATGAACAATCATCTGAGGGATTCACATGTTTTATGAACTGTCACTAATTCCAAGTCTAATTCTCTTGTATTATTAATAATCTGCAAATACAAGAGCAAGGTGTTTGAAAATTTGTCAGGGTATAGCTTCAGGTTTTCTTGTGCCACTCAAACACATCTTTAAAGGAGAGATGAATATATTTACAATACAGGCCACATTTGCTGACTTCCTGTTGCATCTGAAAATGTAATTCTGTATACAACATTGTATTCTCACACAGTATAAGGGTCTTAGGGTTGTTAGCCAAACATTCATTTTGCTAGTGTCTTCACAGAGCCATTATTACACATCTGCTTACTAATATGGGCAAACAGCGGCAAGGGGGAAGGAGGAATAACAAGTAAACAATGTCTTGCATGCCTGTTATCACAAATGACCTACAGACCTAGAAATAATCTGAACGCCCTTGCTGTATTAGAACCTGTAGGGTAGACTTTAGAACAAGCTCCCCTCCCCCCCCCAAATATTACCTAGGCCCTGAGACCCTTGAATCAGGCTTTATAACAATATCCATTTATTTCACTAAAGCCAACATTGATTTCTCTAACAAAGAGAAGAGCTCCAAAGAGTTTTGATAAGACAGATATGGACAGCAATACAGACAATGCAATAGATATTCATATCTGCAGAGGTTTTAAGTTATAGTAACACCACTGACATCATTAGAGGTACACTTGCTCTTGGTAACCTGCACTATAATAATCTTAATGACATCTAGAATTATTAAGTGCTTTAGTGTTAAATAAGTTAATCTGGGTCTCATTATTTCCTCTTCTTTACTGCACCATATTTTTTATCCTCTTAGGCTGGGGAAGGAACACCTAAACTACAAAATTAACCAATAAAAATTTTCTTGTCTTCCCTTCTTGTCCTGCCAGACCATCCTGGAACCTGTTTCAACTATTCAACTCTGTATGTAAAAATATCCAGAGCATAGGATCCCTTAACCCTTATCAAGACTGTGAGAGACAGGTGCAGTAAAAATAAATCCCTCAGAGGTTCAGTAAGACTTTGTCACGTCCTATGACCAACTGTCTGGACAAATATTTGTATCAGTGCTGTAAGAACAAATATTATTTTTAAAATACATGTAGGTATATTAGATTTTGTCACATATATCTCATGGGCAGTTCAAATGAGGCTCCCTTGGCTGAGCCTTGTAAGCCTAATCCAAACCTCTAATTCTGGGAGAAGGCAAGCCAAAATGGATGCTCAAGCAGACATTCTTGGAGTGGCTCTTCCAAAATACAGGATGGGGAAGTAAGATGGATAAAGAAGCTTTGGTATATTTTATCTATATGTAGAAACTGCTACATCACAACATATTTACTCACCTTTTAAACAGATGGCCTGTGCAAAAGCTGGTTACTGATGTCATTTGATTATCATACAATTTTTTTCTGTATATGTGCATGCACAGAAGAACATTTGGATGTCAAAGTGTTAACAAACTAGTGTTTTGTCAGAGATGAAGCAAGCATCTTCAGAGAGGAGGAAAATGCACTGTTTCATTTCCAAGAGTAAATGCATACCTTTCAAGCAATGAAGGTAGAAATGTTTGTTGACTCAAAGGCTAGCAAACAAATCTAGTTACAGGCCTATCCCTGAGATAAATGCATACGTCACCAATTTAATGAAGACTGGACAGTAACGTGGCAAAGGCATTTCTGATAGGGATTAAAGAGTGTAAGCAGTCCTTTTGTGAGAGGGTTGCTAGGTATAAGGTCGATTTGCAAATGGGAATATTTGGCCTTTGGGGGAAGGTAGATTGGAAAGGTGTTTAGTTGATTGAGACTAGACTGCCAACAGATTTAAATAGATTTGGATAGGTTATTCCTTCCCTTCCTTGATAAGGTATATTTCTCCATACACATTCTATTTCTTGAGCAATCAGCTTTCACTGAAAAAGTGTTGAAAAAGCAAAACTAGAGATCTCTACCTTAGGAAGGACTGAAGAGGATGAATAGATGGTTGTCCTCTGACTGTCTGGTGCTGTACAATTGCAATGCCAAAAAGAGATTTCACAGCTTCATCTGCTAGCATGAGCTAGAAATAAAGGACTAGGAGATTAGGACTCTTCAAGGACAGGTTAATGGCAGGAAGAGGAGAAAAAGCCTCTCCCCACAGATTACTGACTCAGCCAAAGAGAAGAATGCCTGAAAATTACACCAGAACTGTTATAGTGAACTTCCAGTGTAATAAACAAAGAGTAAGACGCGAATGTTCTTATTCCACTCACTGGACCAAAGAAGAGGAGGAAAATAATGAGCAAACCTAATTTAGAGAAAGACAGGAAAGTCACCTCACATCCATCAGGTGAACAGAAACAACGCTCAGAGGACCACTGATGCTTTGAAAGAAGCCCTTACTGGGGAGCAATATTGAAATATACCTTCCACTATACAACAGTGAAGAGGTCTGTTAGCCCTACATTGAAAGTGGAGAAATTCCAAAGCAAGTGAAGAAGTGTCTTATCTCTAATGCTGATTAATGAGGTACATAATGCATATATAACAACATAAGTATAAATTTATGTATATGTATATTTTCTTTTCATTTATTTGGACAAGAGGTGGAAGTAGGGACAATATAGAGTAATTCCAATTGTATTTTTGACTAACTGCAGTAGCATAGCAAACAGTGTGTGGGGCAAGAAAGAATTTGGAGTATGGCAAGCAAGCAAGTGCTTATTTAAAGTAAAAAAGAAGTCTCACTGTTCATAATATATGACCTTACAACAGGCCATGGAGCATTTGATAAATTATAGAGTAAGAATTTATGCAAAAAAAGATGTGCGGTGTATATTTTCATATACAGGAATGTATTGTCATGATGTGACCATTATTTTCACACACAGCCATGCAAATGGATATGATTATCAGACTAGGTATCATGGATTTAAAACAAACAAACAAACTAACTAACTAGAACAAACAAAACCCCAAAAAGTATTTTTACCATTTTTCCTTCCATTGCCATTTATTGCCCTTACTTTAGCAGTATATTTTTGTTTTATTTTTATTTTAATGTGACTTACCCTTTGTGTATCATCTTTCCTCCTGATTACAATTTCTAGTGGAAATGGGATTTGGGCAAAACTGATTTTTGTCACTACAGTAATATGAACATAGTGGCTAGGTACATGATATGCTCTGATGCATTTGTCCACACAAAAGTCCTGCTAGAAAAAAGAGGAGCTATTACTCAAATTTTACTTGTGGCACAACTAGGGGAGAGGGTCCCAACCATACATATGCAGGTGCTTCTAGACATGAAGAGAGGCAGCTCCACTTTTGTGACCTGCAATTCACTGCCTAGCACACACATTGTGAAGTGTTGTTTACTGATTTGTGTGTTGGTTCTTATTGTGAGGTACTGGCAGGGAAGTTATGTTGCATCTTTTCTCCACAAGCGAGCAGGATGAACAGGAGAGGTAAACAGCACAGGTTCCAGGCAAAGGAGGACAGGCCTTCAGTATTCTGATTTTGTCTGTGATTTTCCTTGCCACAGGATGTTGTTGATGCTAAATGTCTGTTTGGGTTCTGTCCTGGTTTCAGCAGGGATAGAGCTAATTTTCTTCCTAGTAGCTGGTACAGTGTGTTTTTGACTTAGTGTGAGAATAATGTTGGTAACACACTGATGTTTTAGTTGTGACTAAGTAGTGCTCATCCTAAGTTCAGGATTTTTCAGTTTCCCCTGTTCTGCCAGCAAGCAGGTGCACAAGAAGCTGGGAGGAAGCACAGCCAGAATTGCTGACCCGAACTAGCCAAAGTGGTATTCCATACCATAGAATGTCCTGCTCAGTATATAAACTGGGGGAAGTTGGCTGGGAGGGTTGGATTGCTGCTCGGGCATTGGTTAGCAGGTGGTAAGCAATTGCATTGTGTGTCACTTGTCTTTTATTGGGGTTTATTTTTTTCTCTCTCTCTCTTTTTTTTTTTTGTTATATTCTTTTTCATTACAATTATTACTATGATAGTAATTTTTATTATTATTATTATTATTATTATTATTATTATAATATTTTGATTTACTTTTGTTATTAAGCTTTTCTTATCTCAACCCACGAGTTTTACCTTTTCCTTCCAATTCTCTTCCCCTTCCCATTGGGAGGGAGGAGGAGTGAGTGAGCAGCTGTGTGGTGCTTAAGTTGGTGGCTGTGGTTAAACCACAACAGGATCAGAAAATGAATAGAAAAACTCATGGAAGAAAAATGTATTGAACACAAGTACATATAAATATGCCACCTCTAGTTCAGGTCTCTGCATCATAAATTTCCAGAAAGAAGGAGACTGTTCTAGGGAAGTATCACTGTGTACTTGCCCTGCATTTATACTCCTCCCTAGGCCCCCTGTCAGGAGCAGGATGCTACAGTAGGTAGACCTTTGATCTGACCCAGTGCAGGTAGTTTTATGTAAAAATGAATGAAAAAAAAAAGGTTGATTGACTTGAAACAGAATGAAGAATGAAAATCAATTCATTCAGGGAGAGCAAGACTAGGAATGCACAGAGCTGGAACAAAATTATGAACTGTTGTGAGAAAGGGCCTTACCCTTTCAAAGAAAATATAAAGGAGTGGCTAGTGCATTTTCCCCTATTATTCTTCCCCCGTCCATCTCAGTTGTTTCCATTCTTATGCAAATTATGTTCACATATGCAAATTAGCCATCTCTTTTTTGTGTTCAGGATACTGGCAGATATGCCAAAGCCTGCACCATTCTGCACCATGATACAACACAGCTCCCTGTAGTCAGACTGTCTACAAGGAGAATGAAGCTTTTGTCACAGCGCGGGCAATTCCTCAAGGCCTGCTCCTGTGCTACTTGGATTGTTCCACACAGTGAAAAGTATTAGTGAGTGAGTGCAGTTCATGAAGTCTTGTCTGCTTTGTTGTACACTTTGTTATATCCCATAGAAATGTCTCTTCATACTGGAGTCACTATTTAATCAATACTCTCTTATACCTATATGTAAAGTTTATGACTGTAATTCACTTTCAGATATCTCTTATACATTAATCTCATAATAAAAATAACATGCAATTGGAAAAATGGGAAAGAGAAAGTGACACCAAGGGATATTGTCCAGGATAGAAGTCACTGCAGCCCTTGCTGTTCATATACACAAAAAGCAAAAAGAGGTGTTACCATCATTACTGTAACATGTCTGACTACAAATTGACAATTAGCAGCTTTGACTATGCTAAAAAAGTTCCCTTTCTGATATGAGCTAACCAAGTTAAATGACGGAAAATCAAAACAAAGTTACTGCTCTCACAGGAATCATAAAACTTTATATGGGAACTGGGAATGCATGTGTGATTTTTTATTTTAATTTTGTGTATTTTAGAGGCTATTACTGTTGAACCTTTGTTTTCTTCGTTAAAAAAAAAAAGTCAAATCTGTACAGTGTTCTGATTGCCATGTAAAATGTTTCGTGCCATGACAATTTTAGATTACGATGCAGTCTAAACACAGTGTAAAGAGCTATAGATTGTTTCTGTACTCACATTATCTGTTCTTTCTACTGGCATTATCTATCACCAGGTGGAAATAATATCAACATTTTTCTCCCCAAAGGAAGCATGGGGAACTTGCTATATGGAGGTATTCTGGGATCAGAACTTCAGTTCACTGTTGTCCAGAAAACATATTCAAGATGACATTTGTAAAGAGTACCTTCTGGATTGTGGTTCATGGTCTCTTGTAAAATTTATTCTAAATGCAGAGGAATGCCTTTCAACTTTTAAGAAGAGTAATCAGAAGAAGCCAGGACTACAGAAAAACAGCAACAGTAAAGAACAGGAAATAAAACAATATCCCTTTCTTAGTCTGAAAGTAACACCACCATATATTTTCAACTTCTATTTTTATCATCATATATGTTTTTCTTGACAGTTATGTATGGCAGCTCATGCCAAATTATGAATGATGAATCAATCTTTGTTTCAGAGAAACATAGAACTAGCGTTTAAAAGACTGTGCCTTTGTGTATTACCACTAAGTTACTCCAGACTTCATAAAATGATAATTTATCTCCTTGTCAGATCATAATGCCACCTCCTTCTTTTTGTTGCAACAAAATATTTTTCAGCTAAATAGTGAAATGCATGTTACTGAAACATATTTTTAAAACTCAACTAGTGCAATACTTTGCCCCTTTGTCAATGGTGTGGATGCTTTTTTCTCTTTGTCTTAAAGGAAAAATTCTGAACTGAAGAAGGAAATCAGCTTTTCTGGATTTCATATCTGTTCAGTGATCTCTAAGTGGCTGCAAACACATTGTGTATTTGGCCACTCATTTAATCAAAATTCATTTTCTACAATTTTTGTCTGAAATGCTTCTGAAGGATTTGACTTCTTGGCTTTTATAGAGTTAATAATCTGTCTGATTATTCATTCTCTGGCAATTTGGTACTTCCTTTCCAGAAGTAGGTGCCCAAAATTTTGTATTAACTTCACGTCCAGCACACAGAAATACACAGTGTCTCCTCAAATACTTAGCAAAAGAGGTGGCTCAAACCAGGTCTCTCACAAACTCAAATGAATATGTTCGGTGACCACTGAAAGCCATTCCTAAGATCCTCAGAGGCTGAGTGACAACATGATTGGCCTAATAGCAAGTGCACTGGGGTTCATGTCCATGCCTGTATGGTCCTTAATAGTAGGCACTGATGGGCTTTGGATCCAGAAGAATTACAATCAGTAGGCATAATTTTCCACTATGTGTGGCATAGCTGTGCCTTGCAGTGGAAATTTAAGTTATTGTTCACTTATATTCTGTCACATGTCACAAAACTCTGAGCTTTCTTTTGGATATGGAACTACAAAATTGCTGTCCATTTTTTCTGGCTCAGTAGTGGAGGAATCAGTGGAACGGTATCAGTAGTAAAGTGACCTATGTAACATGAGCAATTACATAACTATATATATATCACAGGATGCCTTCTTAGTAAGCATCCACATCTTTCTTCCAAAGGTTAAAATAAGAAAGGAGGCATTATTTTAAATCTTCATAACAGTTGACTAACCCAATTCTTTAATCAAGCAGTCTTCTTGTAATAAGGGAAAAAGGGTCAGTTCCTAGATTTATGGGTGAGGAGTAAGTTTTTATTTAAATGGTAGGCTTCCAGAAAGGGAGAAAGCTAGTCATTAGTTCTAAATTCTCCAATTTCATCTTCTTTTGGATCGTATGTTAACTCCTAAGAACAGTAATTTTTAACCACAAGTGAATAAATTAAGCACAGCCAGGCAGAAGAAAATAACTGCAGCTACAGTGAGTGGTCTAAATTCAAGGTTTCAAATAAGGTAGAGACACCCTTCCAGGGTTCATTGGACAAAATCTTTGTCAATGAACTTTATAACTTTGTTTCTAGAAGACCTTACTTGGAAGTTCAGGTTCAGTGGGCTGGTACAGATACAAGCTGGCAATTTTTGGCAGTTCATAAGCAGCTCTTCAGCAAGGAACTAAGTTACAAGTGCCATGTTTTCGGGAAAATGTCTTGTCACCCAGAGCATGATCTCTGTCTCAGCATTAGTGGCAGTGAAACTAAGAAATACATGTTTTCCCAAGTGAAAAGGTAGAATTTTTCAGACCCTAAGACAGATATCCATCTACTATGGACTTTTGATGGGAAATAGTTGCTTGAGATATTGAGAAACTTCCCACAGTTTTTCTATGACTGCCTTACATACCTCTCTCTAAACTTGTATGTGATTATATCTGTAATATATGTAGTGTAATGATGGACAAAATTAATGATCTATCCAGGATAAGGAGGACAAAACACTTAACATCACAGCAAAACAGACTGCAGAAATCTGAGGTCTCCAATTGTTTTCATATTTGTATTAAGAATCTTGTCAGAGGAAAGGAAAATTTTGCAACAGGGGCGGAAGTGTTTTCAGTAAAAGGAGTTTTCTTCATAACTTTTCTACCAACCACATGCTTAAACTGTTGACATGTTTTCCCTTGGAAGAAGAGCACAAAACAAACAGATCCTCCAAAAACACAGCTGTGATCTCTGACTTAACACCACACTATGAAACATGGCACAAAAAAAGTATGACAAGGCCTGAAATTACCCAGCCACTTCCAGAAACATAAGGGGGGGGGGGGGGGAAAGGTGTCAAAACTCAGGAGGGAAAGCCATGTGTTGTTTCCCGACTGGTTCTGTGGTATCACAAGGCTGCTAATCCAGTCAAAATTACAGGAATCTGATCTGAGGGGTGTATAAAAACTTCATTTTTTGGAGTGTTCAGCCCTTCAGATGTCTGAAGTGAAATACTCAGTACTTAGAGCATTTTTGGCTCAATAAGAATTGGCTAAGGTTTTAACTGTGGCAAAGAAATGCATTGTAGCCTACAGTGCACTGATGGCCTAAATTCAAAAGGACACTTACTTTCCAAATACTGCAATCAATCAACTTAAACCATGTGCTCCCACGTCTTTCTTTACTGTTTACTTTTCCTCATGCTTAACGAATCTGCTCTTGCTGATAGACCAGTACATCAAGAGTTGGCAACTGTCAGAGACAAACAAATACTTCCATTTGCACGATCTTTTTAACTAACTGCAATTTTTGCATAAGGGAACTTGTTCCTATTTGTACCATGTCACAAAAGAACAATTTAACTTGCCCAGTAGTGGCTGCTCATTGTTGCTGATTAAGCTATCATCTCATTTTAATTAAAATAGTAACTTTTTTTATTATTATATTTTCTGTCTGATGAAAAACTGCACATAATAATAAAGAAACCCAAGAAATGGCACTCAATTTCCAAATAGCTCACAACTGACAATTTTGAGTTATGTTTCCAACATTAATATGTGACAGATATGCATGGAGAATGATATATTGTTATGTTTAAAAATCTCAGCTGACTCATATTTTCTGCAATACTTCTCACTAATTAAAGCAAAATACCTTGTGGAATACCTTTTTAGTTATTTGACTAGATTTCATTAATTCTGGCTGTTGAAGTCAATATAAATTCATTCTTACAAAATGAGACCTAGAGCATCATCCATTTGCACTGCTAACACAGTCAACGAGACCTGCAAACAGTTACTTGTTCTGCAGTAGACAGAAGGTACAAGAGCATAAAATGACTGCAGTCAATCAATATTATTTGTGCTCAATATCTTGGAGCAGAGATGCTCATCTCAAAACATGAAAGCATCCTTGAAAAAGATTTGAAGGAAATCTAATAAGTTGACACACTTTCTCTCTCCTACTTTTGAACTTTTCTACTTCCTCCATTCTTTTTAACTCCTGATCATTTATATTTTTTTCAGAATGTTCTGCTGCTTTGGCATTTTTATAGCTGCCTTTGTTTTTTTTTACAGTGTAAGAGAAGACTCCTTGATCTCCTTCTATCCCATAGAGAGCTAGAGAGCTAATTCTGCTGAGAAGATTGTTAAATCTATTGAACAATACTGTGTGGGCTGATTATCTAGATAAGTTGTATAACATGGCAGCTAGAAAATGGCTGTGATAAAGTCCATGAGAACAGGATTTTCTTGCAGTTCTAGGCAAGCTTATAGGAGATTGTACAGAAGAAAGGAGCACGATATTGCAAAGAACCTGAAGTGTGGATATGTATGTGGCTATGTTAAAGTTTCAGATGGAAGACAGATAAACTGAGGTTAAAATCCTCTACAGTGAACATTAAAGCAAATGATTTTTTTTTTGCATAACATTTGCACCTACGGCCAGAACATGTGAGTAGGTAATTTCCTCTGGAAGCAAGGAATTTATTTTTGTAAACACATAGGAATGGAAAGTTCCAGCTTATTTTCAGCAAGTTTCCCCTATTGCCATCACCAGTACTGGGCCAAGAAAGGGGAACCCAGTCACTGAAGTAGATGAAGAATGTAGCCCAAGGCATGTCATGTGAAGAAGATCCTGACCGCAAGCCTATACAATGTGAGGACAGAAAGAGATGGGAAATGCTGAAACAAACTCACATGCATGATGCAATGTACTACAGACCTCTAATAGCCATGTCAATCCTGCAGAAAATACCCCATGGAGATGCCTACAGTGCAACGGAGTTTGGTAAGCAGAGGCTGGTGGCCCTCCTTTCATGCTTGGATTTCAATGAAGCTAAAGAGGCTAACCTCCACTGAGCCTGCAGGTTGGCATTACTGAAATCAGGAGTGCTGTTGGAGTTGTCCCAAAGGCAGGTCAAGTTCAGTGTGAGTACAAGTATTTCAGAGCTTTCACAACTAGTTAAAATACAAGCCTGATAATACTGCCACTCTCATATCACTTCTGAAATCCAGCAGAAGGCTGTTAATATTGATATGGTTAATATACATCAAATAGGATTCCTTTAATTTTTTGAATCGAAAAATTCTCCGCAGTGTTGACATTTCTTCACTGAACTCTCAGGATTGTTTGGTTTCAGAGACTGTGGGGCCCAAGACACATTTTGTTTTAAATAATCCTTCATAAAAAATTCAGCTTTCAGTCTAATATGATTGAAACTCAGCTTGAGTGTGTTTTATAATGCATTGAACTGGAAAGACTATGGGTGTTGAATTATTCAAAAACATGATAGGGAAAATAGTGATATATATGTGTGGATACAGGGAGGGGTGATCAGAGAAATCAGGGTGACTTGATATGTCTTGTTATCTCATTTTATTTACTTTTCAGAACTCATCCAAATATTAGAGGGGAAAAAATCAATATCAATTTTCACCTCTGTCACGTTCCACACTTCAATTATTAATGAATGTCAAATTTGACCACATTTCTTCATACCACCTGCTCTGCAATAATATTTCTGAGCCTTTATTAAAAATGTAAAATTGTCATTGAATTTCCAAATATGATTCTCTGGTGGCTAATTCAGCTTGTTTTATTAATAAGTGAGTTCTGATGAGTAATACTAATTTAATACGCCTGCATGTAAGATTAAACCATAAATTATTTCTGCTGAAGGTGATGAGATTTGACTGCTGTGTGGTTGTTAGGCAATAACCCTCTGCATTAACCCATAAGCACACTGAGGAAAACAGGTTTCTTTACAAAATCAAAAATGTTAATATTTTCCATTTATTTCAGGAATCTTCTGTACATTTTTATTTACACTAATCCTTTCCACTGTACCTTTTATTTAAGATTATGAAAATAATGAACAGCTACCACACAGTGAATTACATACATATACTACAAATACACACAATATATACCTGCACACAGAAATATACACACAGAAGAAATATAAAATTAGAAAACTCTCAGTCCTCACTTACTGGAAAGATATCTAAAATGAGAATTGTTTTCAAATGGGCTTTGACCTTACTGTCACTCACATTAGAACACTTTATAGTAGCATTTACTGTTGTTCTCAGAGTTAATACTGCCGGTTTCCATGTAACGTTAAGACCTGGAAAGTAAATTGAGTTCTGACAGAACCAAGATCATTAAAAGAGTGTTTAATTCATGGTTTTACCTACTTTTTTTTTTCATACTATGTTTGGTAGAGAGAAGAATAATAAAATTGTTTTTGACATAAGTAACAAATTATTCCATATCCCAGCTAACCTGAAGGAAGTTAAGATGTACCTTTCAAAGTGTGGGTTTAGGGTATATTTCTTTTGATACATTGCATTTAAAATCTGCCAGACTGAGCTGATATTTAATGATTGCAATTCATGTAACATTCTAGAGCCTTCCTATTTGAATCTCAGGACAGTAGTAATCTCAGGACAAAATAACTTCAAAGTTTCCAGAATATAAGACCAGAAGTTACTGTCCCCCAGGCAGACAGACCATTTCATAATAATATTGTATCCATTTGTCATTTCTAAACAGGGTAGCATGATAAGGTACGCATACAATCAAATGTACACGGGCAAACTTGATCTTCCTCTTTATTACTGAAGTTCAAAAATACAATGAATTACATTATTCACTGCACTTTTATAATAATTTGATTTTTTCTCTCAATATTAAAATAAAGACAGTGAGCTGAACATGAGCTAACACCTTGCTCTGGCAATAGAGAAGGCCAACAGCATCTTGGGGTATATGAACAAGACCAAGCCCAATAGGTTGAAAGGGGTGGCTGTTTCCCTCTATTTAGTGCTCACTGGACCGCACCTAGATGCTGTGTTCAGTTTGCCCCCCCCCCATATAGCAAAGACATTGATGAACTGGACAGAGTTCTGTAAAGGACAAAGAAGATGGACAGGAGCTGGAGAATAGGCCCTGCAGGAGATGCTGTGGGACTGGGACTTATTCAGCCTGGACAAGGAATGGTTTCAGAGGCACTTACCATCAGCACCTCTGGGGAGGAAATCACAGAGTTGTAGCTAGGTTCTTCAGAGCTGTTTATAGCAGGAGGACAAGAGACAGCAGGCATAAACTGAAACAAGAGACGTTTAGACTGGGTATCATGAAAGAAGTTTTCCTGAAAAGGACAGTCCAGCAGTGGAGCAGAGGTCTGGAGAGGTCATGCCATATCCACCCCCAAGACCTTCAAATCTCAACTGGATAAAGCTCTGAGTGACCTGGTCTGGTCATAAGATCAAAGCTAATCTTCTTCCCATCCCTTCCAGCCCAAATTATCCTATTGTTCTCTGAAGTATGTTGAATGAGGGAAAACAAGAGATATCTGGAGGTTAAAGAACCCTTCAGACTTTGCCATCTTGTGAATTCACTTGGAACTCCCATCAATAGTGAAATGGTGGTAGCTTGTTATCACAACTTCTTGCCACCTAAGCTATAGTAACACAGACGTAATAAAGGGACATAACTAACAGCTAGTACCTTCTCTATTTCTTCAGAGAGTGGTTAAGTCTTGGATATTGTTAAACATGAATCTTCCTTTGGATGACTTGTTCATCCATAACAGTAAAGATTCTATCCCATTTTCTTGGTTCTTAATGTTTGCAAGCACCTTCCCTTCCCTTCCCTTCCCTTCCCTTCCCTTCCCTTCCCTTCCCTTCCCTTCCCTTCCCTTCCCTTCCCTTCCCTTCCCTTCCCTTCCCTTCCCTTCCCTTCCCTTCCCTTCCCTTCCCTTCCCTTCCCTTCCCTTCCCTTCCCTTCCCTTCCCTTCCCTTCCCTTCCCTTCCCTTCCCTTCCCTTCCCTTCCCTTCCCTTCCCTTCCCTTCCCTTCCCTTCCCTTCCCTTCCCTTCCCTTCCCTTCCCTTCCCTTCCCTTCCCTTCCCTTCCCTTCCCTTCCCTTCCCTTCCCTTCCCTTCCCTTCCCTTCCCTTCCCTTCATCTTACAAAAAGGACCACCCTGCAGCTTTCCATGGAACTCTGCACGTTGCCTGAATCATGTTCAGCTGAGTCCTATTTTGGGGGTTTTATTTTAGTATTACTTTGTTATCATGAATTTATTACACCCTGAACTGTACTGTATCCTATCACTCTGTATGATGGCCTGACTGCCTTTTGTTCGTGTATAGCCATACGTACAAATTAATGTTTTTATAAGGAAGCAGTTGGATTACTGCTCAAATCTGAAAAAGGGAGGTAAGTGGCCAGTGGTTTTAGGTCTGTATTTTAGCCTGTCTGATTTAATTTGTTTTCAATGAAATCTTCCTGGCACACCTTTCACTGGCTTTGAAACATACAAGTCTTCTGCCAAGCCAAGAAAGCAAGAGCATGTTCCTGAATTTCTCAACATAGCAGAAATTCATAGAGTAAGATGCACTAACTTGTTATCTTATTTTTAAAATATATCTATCTGACCTTTGAGATCTACATTAGTATGTAGGCCTGTTCCAACTTGTGAAGAATATCTAGGGTCATTTTCTTTCTTTTAGACACTCTCAGTGTATTCTTTCAGTTCAAAGTCACCAAAAAAAAAAAAAAAAAGACTGAATACACACTAGCAATACAGCAAAGAGATGGCATTCCAAATGGCATGACAATATGGTAGCTTAGTGCCGGGCAGAACAGCTGGAAGAGCTACACAGCTGCTAAGTACATCAGTGGTCAGTGAACATGCAGTGCTCAGCAGAGAAAAATGTGTAGCAAATAAAAGAGAAATATTAAATCACCCATAAACCTCAGAGAGAATATGTTTTGTTAGAAATATTTTGCAGAAGAATGTGAGAACCAAAATATCAAGACTGTTTCTTTCTCTGCTGCTCTCTGGTGTTGGTGTGAAGGTCTTAGAGATGCTCCATTAATCATAAGAAGATAAAAGAAAATTGGGGAAAGGAGAAAAGTTGCATCAGTATTGCAGTTCTAACCCCAAATAGATAGACATGAAGTAATTTATTATAGCAGATTCCTTAAAGCTTTGAGGGAAAGAGGAACCACATAAATGATTCCAACTTACTCCAAACAAGGTGAATAATATAAAGGGAGAGATATTTAAGAAATTAATTGTAAACTATAGAAAACATACAGAAAGAAAAGGCAGAAATACTTGTGAAGTCTATAGTCAAAGGATTTTCTGAATGTTTTCAGAGAGGGATCAGATAAAATTTAGAGTCAGTTTCTTACCTTTTCCTGACCAATTAGTTGTTTATTAAAATGTAGATTCTATACTTCAAAGTCTCATAAAAAGACAATAAACTGGTAATACATGTAGTTTCAGCTGGGTAAATAAATAAACTTTGCTCAAATAGTCACTGAAAAGAGGTCTTTTCTTACAACTTAACACAGTGAAAAAGATATAAAGGTAGATTTGTAGTTGTCACTACATGCAGCAAAACCACCTTTGACAAAGGAGTAAAGCTATTAAGAGTGAATACTATTGCACATTTGGGAGAAATTATAAACTGTTTTCTTGCACAGATCCTGTGTCACTGGAGACTGACTCAATGGACCAGTTTAGCTAATAAGTAATCCCTCAGTGCTCTCCAGCCCTTCAACTACCACATCATCTCTTTCACAACAAGAGTGCCTACCAGCCCAGCCTCAGACCCAAATTGGGCATAGAAACAGAAGAGGTGACAAAGACAGATATTTGGCAGTCCAGATTGGACATTAGGGGAAGGTTCTTCACTGAGAGGGTGGTCAGTTACTGGAACAGGCTCCCCAGGGAAGCAATTATGGCACCAAGCCTGTCAGTGTTCAAGAAGCATCTGGACAATGCTCCTAGTAATTTGATTTAATTTTAGGTAGTCCTGCAAGAAGCAGGGACAGCAGGGAGTTGGACTTGATGATCCTTGTGGTCCCTTCCAACTCAAGATATTCTATGATTTTGTGATTTCCTGAAAACTGCATTTAAAGGTCAATTGTCCAAGCTGGTGCTGTTAGACTCTCTGGCCAACTTGAATACTATTGATCACAAGGCACAGCTCTTCTGGTAGCAGAACCTGCTAGTAATTGGTGGAATAGCATTAAATCAGCACTAAATGGCATTAAACATGAAGTAAGAATCAAATGCAAGAAAGAAGTTAACTGCTCTTTTTTAAATGGTATTCTCCTTTCCTTCCATAGTAAATCACATGACAAGTTTAGCTGTTTCCAGTGGCACCACTAGCAATAGGGGATGCACAGGTATATATTAGTCTCTTTCTACAGGATCAGGATCTTAAGAAGATAGGTTGATGGATGACTAACAGCTGGGTTACAGTCCAAGGAGATTAGAGAGAAGTCAATGACAAAATACAAAATATGACCTTACATATAACTGCTCCTCCTCCACCTTGACCAAAGTATTGAATTAATTGGTGAGGATCATTATAATGGTTTCTTATGTATTTCCAGTGATCAGAAATCCTGATTTCTCTTTTCCTTGGTAGCAAAACCAAAATAATTTTATTCTTGCCCTTTAAAGAAAAATGAAGTGAAAAGCATTCATTTTTTGATACAAAAACTGGGTTTATATAATTAATTTACCCTGAATGAGTAGGGAGGTCAAAGATTACAGATAGACTGTGCAAAATCTCACCAACAGAGTTAGCTGAAATCAACATGCCACAGTGTTTGCCATTGCAATTCCAAGTGTAAAGTTTTGGGGTTTTAAAACTTGTCTTCAAATACATTCCATTTGAAAAATAATAGCCTATTGTTGAGATTAATTTGTGGGGTTTTTTGGTCATAGCCAATATCAGTACATTTATTCCCCTATTTTTCTTCATTATTTCTATTATTAGAAAGTCATTGTAGCCATGAAAATATGTTGGGTACGAATTCTTAGGTGTTTTCATTAGCACTAAACTTTTTATGGTGTAGTTGAAAATATCTAGTCATCAAAAGTTAAAGAAATTTTCATTTAAAAACCAAATGGATCAATGTTCTGATGGTTGCTTTGAAGTGATTTACTTCTTTTCTTAAATATTGTAGGAAATTGTATTTTTAGGTAAAAATCTAAGTAGAAAGTGTCATCTGATCAAAACCAAATGTGTTTATTTTCAAAATTATTTTTCATGTGAAATTTTGGAACTGTTTCATTTTCTTCCATTTTGGATTGGAAAAAATAGATTAATTTTATTAATTAATAAAATGTGAAATTTCTCCAACATGGAAAATATGTCTTTTAGATCCTCACTTTAACCTCTAGGCAAATGCATGTGCTTCTTGTGATTTTTTGTAATATGGCTGTCTTGAAACTAGGCTGGTAGTTACACTTACGTGCAGTTCCACAGGTATGTGGGGATATATGTGTAAAATCATCACTTCATCTTTGGTCATTAAATAATAGAAATGCTAGATCAATGCCACTTAGATTAACATGGAGAGAAATTAACAACATGCTTCTCTGTTGTGGTTTAACACCATTGGGCAACTAAAAGTACCACGCAGCTGCTCACTCACTTCCTCCCCCACCCAGTGGGATGGAGGAGAAAATCAGGAAAAGAAAACTCGTGGGTTGAGATAAGAACAGTTTAATAGAACAGAAAAGAAGAAACTAACAATGATAAAGATAACACTAATAAAATGACAACAGCAGTAATGAAAGGATTGGAATGTCCAAATGATGCGCAGTGCAATTGCTCACCACCCGCCGACTGACACCCAGTCAGTCCCCCAGCGGCGATTCCCCGCCCTCCTTCCCCCTAGTCCTTATACTGGATGTGACATCTCATGGTATGAAATACCCCTTTGGCCAGTTTGGGTCAGCTGCCCTGGCTGTGTCCTGTGCCAACTTCTTGTGTCTCTCCAGCTTTCTTGCTGGCTGGGCATCAGAAGCTGAAAAATCCTTGACTCCATCCCAGCTGAAACCAGGATATTCTCTACTTTACAAATGAGTAAATTCAATCTGCCATTAATAAATGATGATAGAATATGGAATCCCTCAGTAGTCTTTTCACCAATTCTTCCTCAGAAATGGACTTGGAGTTTTCAATTTTCAGATCAAAGAAGCAGCTAAATCACACAGACTCTTACCAGTCAAATTAAAAATAAAATAATAATAATAAAAGAAGTAGTTTTGAGATAACATACAACTGGACACTGAAAATGAGAGTTCAGAAGATGACAGAAAAGGGGAACTATGTCAAAGTCAACATAAACTTAAATAGTTAGTGTTTCACCAGGAACTGTGGAAAGTTGATATGCACTGCAATTTACATATTAAACGTAATGTATTCACATTGATCCAAAGAAGAGATTGTGGATACAAAATCCTAGTAATGCTAGTGAAAAGGCATAACAATTTCATCTCCCAACTTGGCTTAAACCAGAATCAGTTCAACTGTCTCTTCAAAGACTGTTTTCTTTAACGAGATGGCAAGAGAGAATATTCAGAGTCATTTTGGTCACATACTAGTTTATGGTCAATCTTTTCTGTTGTTCAGTATAAATCTGCATCTTGATCTGGGAAAACAGGAGATTTTTGTTTCTGAATAAACCTCTCATTAACTACTTATTACATTATGTACTTAAATGACCAGGGTTGGATGGCTGTGTCAACTCTAATAATTTAAGAACCGTCCTAATCTTGACTACAGTTTAGTTTGCCCTCAACTTTAATCATATTGTTCATCTTCAGTGAGAAAAAGGGGGTTAATATTAAGTGAGGGCTTGAGCAGTTAGCCCTACTCCCCTCTGTAACTCTGCCCTACTTTTTAATGCAAATAATTGCTACTGTTTGAAATGTATTATCCTGCTTAAGAAAAAGATTACCTAAGAAGCTCAACAGCAGTTTTATGAGTTGCTATATTCTTAAGCGTCTTCAGTCTGATTTAAACACAGTCTTCATTTAAAACTTTAGTAACCGACTTGTGATATGAAGTAGAAAATTGTATAAACACCTATCAAATTCTTCTGAAGCTGGTCATAAGTTTGTTGCACTCCATTACTAGGAACAATGAAAAATCTCGTTTGCTTTCTGGCCTCTAAAGCTTTCCCCTAGCTGATCTACCACAGTTGAAGAAAAGGGAAGAAAAAATTAAATCTAAAAATCTAATCTAAAAGGAGATTGGCCTGCTTACCCAGCATAGTAAAGGCTGTTTTAGTGTGCAGTGAAGCTAAGACAATGTTACAGTGCTAGCGGTGGGAACATGATCTCACTAGGGAAGTATATATTAAAATTAAAAGGTATATTAACTAAAATCCCCTGAATGTTAACATCTTTCTGCACAAAAACCTATCTATGCATGTTGGAAGAAGGATCTTTCACTTTTTGTATTAGTTTTGGACAAGCAGCTTAAAAATTAAAAAGTACAATGCTAAACACCAAAATACTCCCTTCTGAGAGTTTCTTCAGGACTACAAAGATACATAAGTATTTCAAGATACTGACAGAAGCTACTTTTTCTTCTAGCCTTGGGAGTAGTAGAAGAGGAAGCATTAAAACCAAGCAGCTGTATTTCCTGAAAAGAACTTTAACTTTCTTGGACTTGTGACTCTCTTTTCTACATGAGAAAATTTCTCTAATGTGGATAATTGCACTGATGGTTGGACTGAGAAAATAGGCAAAAAATAGGCTATCTGTGATTCTGTTAATTGCTCCAGAAGTCAACAAGCTTGACTTTTTATCCATGCCTTACAAATCTTTTGACAAGCTAGCAAACTATTTCCAAAGTATATTAAATGGGATGAACTAATTTCAAAGAAGGAAAAGGAAGGCATGAAATAGTGTGTCTACATTAAAAAAGAAAAAAATGGGGGAGGAAAAAAAGAAATTTTTTTTTCAGACTTGTAGCTTAAAATTCTTGTTAGTTTTCCTAGTGATGTACTCTAGTATTCTTAGCATGCTGCTAACAGGCAAGCAGCAAAACAATTTACTGGTTTACTGCCTTTGATTTTATGCTAGTTGCAGTTGTACCATGTCAAACAAAAATAATTACAAATATGGCAGGATGCAAATCAGAAAAAAACTACTTCTAAATACCTATTTCACATGCACATCCTGTTTCAGGCTTCAGAGAGCAAATGGATAAAACACTGGGTTTAACTCTGAGGTCAAGGTTGAAGTCATAACTAAAATATGGATTTGCGTGTTAAAACCATAAGACATGCTTGGTCACAAATACCGTACAATTTTCCTTGCTCTGAAGAGGTATGAGTAAGTACACTAATGGAATTACCCCTCACACTTCTGAAACACAAACTAGGTTTTGATGATATAGTATAGCTAACTAAGAAATCTTGCTATAATTGAGATACCAGAGACCACATAGCATGCACATCTGTATGCACAGCTCAAAGAACAAATGACTTAGATAATGATTAATGCAGAATTGTAGAGAAGGCTAGTGCACTTGAAGCCTCTGAAAATTTTTATGAACACAATTCACTGCACATCATCAGCATACCAAAATTACAAAGCCTAATTTTCTTTTTAAGTTTGATTTGAACTGGGAAATAAAACCCCACAAATAATTTTCCATTAAAAACACAGACATATGAATGTTTAAGAATTATGGAACTGTTCATTTAAAGTTGTTCAAGGTCGTGAGTTTTGCAAACAACAATTTGAGAGCATGGTTTAGAGTGATGTGCTTTCAAAAAAAAAAAAAAAGCTTATACTTATAATGAATATTATTTATTGTCAGTAATTCAGTGAGGTTTTGACAGCATCCAGTCTAGCACAAATCAAATTATAGGGAACTTTTAATATAACTAGCAGAGCAGGCATTACGTAAGACTGCTCAGCTCTTCAATCATTAAATAGCGTTTTCAGGTGTGTAAAAACTTGACCACTTACTAAGGCTGGAATTTGCTCTGCAAAATGTAATCCTCAGATATTAATTATTTTTGGGATGTATTTCAGGTGATTTTCAAGAATCAGGATAACAATGTTGAAAGGCCAGGATAAACAATGTAGAATGGCTACTTTAGTAACTATTTCTATTAAAATAGCAGTCAGGTGTCCCCACTGGTAACAAGACTTCTTGCACTGAGTACCGTAGAAAGAAAGAAAAGCAAAGACCCCTTGCCAGAAGAACTGGAATTCTAAAACATTTGTCCATAATCAAAAAAAAAACAGAATCAGAAGAAAATTATGAAACCCTGCATTGTTCTGGCATCCTCCAGTCATTGGTTACATTAGTATAATCACATTAAGAAAAACTTGCCCACAGCTTTCAGTTGAATGCAAAAAATAGAATTAAAACAAATAATACCAAAGGTGAATTCACTAGATAAAGCACCAAATGTCATCACCGTGTCTATCAATTATCTTTGGTTTCTTCTACTTTTTCCCCCCTCTGTTACATTTCTTTCTACTTTCACATTGAAAGAGAGAGAGAGAGATTGCTGAAATAGTATCACTACAACAGATAAAATAAACTTTATATGAAGTTATCTTTATGGCCCTTTCTCTTTCTTGCTCTGCTTTCTTAGTTTTAAAATTATCACCTAAGGAAGCTCTTCAAACTTTTACCATTTTAGTAAATGAATAGTGATACATAAGTTACATGGTGTCTATTATATTAAAAATATGGTTTAACCTTTCTTGAGTATGAAATGAATATCCTTGAGCACTCTGAGGAAGTGATTTTTTCCCTGAATACAGAAGGCTTAGTACAGTCTTTTGTGAAAATCAACTGTATTCAAGCACTTTTCTGTGTGAACAGTTCCAGCACTCACTGATGATATTCATGTGTTTAATACTCATAATCAATCACATTTACCAAAGAGCTATATTTTTCATTATGTATTCTTTAACTTCATATTGCTATCTTGTATTTGCTTGCCCCAGCTTTCCATGCGTTTCAGGCAGATTCTGCTTTATTTGCTGACTTCCTGTCCCTGTTGCTACCTTATCCTTTCTCCTTTTATTCCAGACAGAAAATTATCAAACTGACACATTACCATAAGGAAATGGCAGCAAGTCTCTTGATTTTCAGTACAATTAACAGATATAGTAACTTGCATATAGTAACATACATAACTAAAAATATTAAATTAGGCCTCAAATTATCTAAAACCTTTAAAAAAAATCTGTTTAAATAGTACTTAATTAGGAAAAGCCCTATGTTTTAAGTAAATTGTAATTCAATACAGGCATCTTGTTTACATTTTGGATAATGACATTTCTATTGCCAATGTATATTATCTAATCATATGATGAAGATTTCTCTTATAAGAACAGTTTTTCTTCTGGTGTAAACAACACACTTTCAAGATGTGAACATAAATGGAGGCTCTGGCCCAAAATGTACTTGGGGATTTGAATTTATAGCATTAAGTTATGTTTTTCCAATGATGAAAATCAACAGTTTCGGAGTAAGATGATCACAAGAACAAGTAAAAGCATGTGGCTCTAATTTTTTAAGGATTTGCAGTTCATTATTTAAACTGAATCTTTCAACCTTGGACTAATTAACTTATATTCCAATTTGGAACATTTTCTTTTCCAAAGCTTTTAAAAAGTCAAATGATTCTTTCTTCTTTGTCCTGAGATAACTATTGAAAGTATCTTGTATGAAATATTATATAATCTGATGGGAACACTAAAACCATTTAACAGAGGGGCAACTCTGGGATTTTGGTTTTTCATTTGCAGCCTGCTAATGATAAAAAGGGTATTTCTGTTCTTCATTTGCAGAGAAAAATTATGCACTCTTTTGTTCCAGGAACACAAAAGGCAGCAAGGCTTGTTAGCAACTCTCTCTTATTGTCTCTGAGTAAAATACAGTCCTTCCACAAAAATGTCTGGTCCTTACCAGCCTTATGAAGCACAAAAGCTCAATAAACAGGTGGAAATTGTAATTTCCAGGTAATTCTGCCTCTCTTGACTTCAGTGACAAATCTCCAGTTAACTCTGGTAGGTTCTGAACGTCATCTGCTGTCTTTCAGTGTGCAAAAATGGGCATTGAGGCACAGCCCACAGAGTGCTCATAAAGGAGCATTTCCCCAACATCTGGGGCATGTGGAAGAACATTGCACGTCTTTCTTCAGTTCAGTGAAGTTCTCAGGGACTGAAGACCTTCAAGCTGTCTACCTAGTCCACCACTTGACTAGCTGTTGGCTCATATTCCCATTCTTCACACAGCAGCAGGGTAACTATATATGAGGCCTCTTCTGCTCTGTGTTTGAATGCCACCCAGTTAAGGAAAACATGGTGCAAGTCTAGCAGTTTTTCAGAACACATCCATGAAATAATACAGGGTGGCAAGTCACAAATTGCTCTCATTCATCTAAGAAGCATGCCCATGTCTTCTGAATGGGAGGTAGTAATCTTCAAGGTGTCTTTCCTCCCTCTCCCACCTATAGCCCTAACATAAACTCCCCTTGCAATTCACAGCACAACTGAAGGCCCAAGTCTAGGGTTGACACCTGTCTATCTACCCAGGTAAAATAGCTAAAAGCACCCTTGAAATAGAGGTATCAGAAGCAAGTTACATGCTGATCCAGGATCTGGCTAGCTATAATTCATCAGACTGCACCAGTGTACTATTTTCTCAGCAAGCAAACCCAATTTATAATTGCATTTGATGTGTGCATACAGTTAATAAGAAATAAAAAATTATTTCTTTTATTTAAGGGACCCTGAGTTTAGTTCTAAGCATCTGTTGCGGTTTAAGCCCAGCCAGTAGCAAAGAACCACGAAGCTGCTTGCTCACTCCTCCCCCCAGCCCTGGTGCAATGAGGAGGAGAAATATAAAGAAAAGCTTATGGGTCGAGACAAGGACAGGGAGGGATTACTCACCCATTATGGTCATGGGCAAAAGACAAGCTCAACTCTTCTGCTCTGGCATGGGGTCCCTCCCCATGGGACCTCAATGAACTTCTCCAGCATGAGTCCTTCCTATGGTCTTCAGTCCTTCACAAACTTCTCCAAAGTGAGTCCTTCCCACAGAATGCTGTCCTTCATGAACTTCTCCAGCATGGGTCCTTTCTGAAGGCTGCAGTCCTTCAGGCACAGACTGCTCCAGCGCGGGCTTTCCCACAGAGTCACGGCCACCTTCGAGGCATCCACCTGCTCCGGTGTGGGTTCCTCCATGGGCTGCAGGTGGGCATCTGCTCCCCTGCTCCCCTCCATAGGCTGGGGGCAGGGACAGCCTGCCATCTCACCACAGGCTGCAGGGGCATCCCTTCCTCCTGTGCACCGCCTTCTCTCCTTCCTCACTGACCTCGGTATCTGCAGAGGGGTTCTTCTCTCATCCCACTCCCCACTGCAGGTTTCCCATCTTAAATCTGTTCTCCCAGAGGTGCTACCATCACCGCTGATGGGCTCGGCCTTGGCCAGAGGTGGGACCAACTTGGAGTCAGGGCAGCTTCTAGCAGCTTCTCACAGGAGCCACCCCTGCAGCCACTCCCCTGCTAGCACAACCCTGCCACACAAACCCAAAACAAAGTCCAACAAAATCTGCAGTAAATTGTAATGCAACTGTTCTGCAGACCACTTCTTGTAGTTTTTTCTTTTTCTTAAAATAATTTTATTGATTTTTTAAAATAATTTAAAACTGAGTTTTTATTTTCCAAATTAGCTGACTTCTCTGTAATCTTATGTTCAGTTTTTTTATTCACTTTTGCCTATTCCTCTCTAAATTTTTCTTCTCATGCCTTTATTTTTACCATCCTAATCTCTTCTGCCTCTTGCATTCTTCACTTCTGGTCTCCACACACTAAGGTGTCTGTTAATTGAGCTATTTCCTCATTAATGTACTTCTCCCTCTACAGTCATTGTTGCTGTCTGTTCAGATTTTTGCTCCTGGAGCTGATGATTTCTATGCCAATAATAAAGTGACAGGAAAGACCTGTACCTCTTTCTTCATCTTCATTATCAGTTGCTGCCTGTCACACTGCTGTGAGTGAGAAGGGGTAGCAAGACACAAAAAGGAGAAATAGTGTGTATACTTTTCTTTTTCAACTGCATATTTTAGTGGCCTTGACCTCCACAGTTGTCATTTCCCTTATAATTCTGAGCAAAGTTGCCAAGGAATTATCACATATACTTCAAAGTATAGAACTGAACTATGTGATGAGCAGAAGTCTTATCAGCAGAGTATTGGATATTTTCTTGTTACTGGGCAGCGTTCTGGAGTTTAATTTAGAGTTGAGGGTTGTTTTTTTCTGGCAACTTCTGATAACATCCTTTTCTCTGCTAGGCTGAGCTTACAGAATAGATTTCAAATCTCAGGAAACTATTCTGCAGTCGCTCTGTAGAATTGAAAGCCACCTGCAGAGAGTGGCTCTAGCCATGGAAAAATGCTCTAGGTTGGGTGGAAAGCTGCTGCCAGCAGCAGCACAAGAATATGATTTATTACATATAACTTAGAGTTATTACTTAAAACTTCACTGCAATCCTTAGCATATTCTGCAAGAGGAGATTTTTTCTGGGTTATAGACTGTATGAACAAAAAGCCCAGAGTGAGTGAAACAGTGCTAACTTAGAAAGTACAAATCTGGTTAAACACATTTTTAACACAACTTTACCTTTACCTAGGATGAGGGCTGATCTTCCTGGCTTTCTGTGAAAATTACATGAAATGCCCATCTGAACATTTATGTTTAATTGCACTACAAATTCTAGCAATTCTGGCTAGTTAACATTTTATTCTGGTGGCAGTGTATCTACAGGCTTAGGTACACAAATCTGTGTCCACAATTAAGCCTCAGGTTTTTAAGCCCAGCCTGGGAAGTACAGACATCTGTAAAGAAAAGGTTTAGCAATATTTATTAAACCAGTGAAAGGTAGCAAACCTACTGTTCAAAGCTGGTCCAAAAGGCTTTGCATTTTTTTAGGAGATAGTATTTTCCAGGTCTCAGCTCTGAAATTACATCATTATTTTAACACATGTTATATATTGTCTAGTGTAAGTCTTTACATACAATTAAAAGTCAGACTCATTTGGACAAAGCAGAGATCTACTGAAGGGCAAAAACATTTAATTTCTAACTACTATAGAAGTCAAGTGAACAGGACCTTTTATGATAATTGTTCTATTTACTCTTTTCTTCAGACAAATCCTCTGAAAATAATACAGCAGTTACACAAGAGTTGTGACTTGATTTTAAGTTTATCTTTTTTAAATGGGAGACTGGTTGACTCTATAGCTTTAAGCAGTAGATAGGCAAATTTACAGTATAATGATTTAGTTAAGAATGTCCCAGTAATTCTTGCCCAACTGTGGAAAAAACCTGGATAAAAGTACATTCATAGATCTCAGAAAGAAGTTTGAGATTTTATTGTTGTATTGGGTTTATGTGGCAAGGTTTAGATAGTAGGGTGGCTGCAGACGTGGCTTCTGTGAGAAGATGCCAGAAGCTTCCCCCATGTCTGACAGAGCCAAGGCCACCTGGCTCCAAGAGGGACCTGCCACTAGTCAAGGCTGAGCCCATCAGTGATGTTAGTAGCACCTCTGTGACAAGATACTTAAGAAAGGGTAAAAACTGCTGTGCAATAGCAGCTGGGAGAAAGGAGTGAGAATGAGAGAAACAGCCCTGCAGACACCAAGGTCAGTGAAGAAGGAGGGGGAGGAGGTGGTCCAGGCGCCAGAGCAGAGATTCCTCTGCAGTCTGTGGGGAAGACCATGGTGAGGCAGGCAGGAGGGAGACCCTCCACCCATGGAGGACTATGACAGAGCAGGTCTACACCCTCTAGCCTGTGGAGGACCCCATGCTGGAGCAGGTGGATGTGCCCTGAAGGAAGATGTAACCCTGCAGAGAGTCCATGCTAGAGCAGGCTCTTGGCAGGACCTGTGGCCCCTCTGTGGACACAGGCTGCAGCAGTCCATTCCTGAAGGACTGCACCCCATGGAAAGGACCCATGCTGGACCAGTGCATGAAGAACTGCAGCCAGCTGGAATGACCCACACTGGACAAGTTCATAAAGGACTATATCCTGTGGGAGGGACCCCACGCTGCAGCAGAGGAAGAGCATGAGGAGGAAGGAGACAACATGTGATGAACTGACTGTAACCCCAATTCCTCTCCCCCTGCGCCACTCAGGGGGAGGAGGTAGAGAAGTCAGGAGTGAAGTTGAGCCCGGGAAGAAGCGGGGTGTGGGGGTAAGGGTTTTTTCAGATTTGTTCTTATAGCTCATCATCCTAGTCTGATTTGATTGGCAATAGATTAAATTAATTTTCCCAAGTTGAGTCTGTTTTGCCCATGACGGTAATTCCTGAGTAATTTCCCTATCCTTATCTTGACCCATGAGCCTGTCCTTGTATTTTCTTCCCCTGTCCTGCTGAGGAGGGGGAGTGATAGAGTGGCTTGGTGGGCACCTGACAGCCAGACAAGGTGAATCCATTACATTTGTATTTGAAAGTTGCTGCCAACTGTAATGATGTGCCAGATTTCTGCACTTGAAGGTACGCAGAACTGTTACTATGAAATGAACATCCTTAACAGGTCTGTTAAGTAATCCACATGGAAATACCGAATTATGTCGTATGTAAGATACCATATATGTAATCTAAAAATGCAATAAAGGGATGCTTATAACAGATCTAACCAATAAGTATAGTTCACTATTGCACAACTATCTCGGGGCACATTCACAGTTCACCTGGAAGAGAAAATAAAATCCAGCTGTTCACAAACAGATTCTGTCCCAGGTGAGCTAAAATGAGGCCGCCTTTGGTCATTGCACTTAACATAAGATTAGATTAACATTCTTGGAAGCATGTTGTTAATATATATATTTTTTTAAAAAGGCTAAAATTGTGGATATTAATCCAGGTACACAAAATTTAATGGAAGGCTAGAAGAGGAAGGCAGGGAAAGTCTCAGCTGCACATTAGTTAACTCAGCTCTGATTGCAACCAAACTACTAGCAATTCTGGTATTTTCAACTGATATTTCAGTAGCTGAGAGGATCACCTGTGATGCAGTTTCCCAAATTCCTTAAGTATCCAATATTGGCTGTCACTGGGCAAAAGGTGAACTATTGCTCTGAAATCATGTAAAAATACCTGCATCTTTAACTATCAACTTTATTTAATAGACAAAACTTTTGTAGTATTTGAGATCTTACTTCACTACAAGAGCTGATATTTCAATGGTTTAGTATCTGGAAGGCATTTATCTCTTTGATCCTGCAAAGATTAATTTCATGCTGGCAACATATGTTCAGGGACTTAATATCAGTGTTGTTGATTGACCATAGCTTTAGAAGTACCTCTGTAATTCTGATATCTATAGATGAGATGTGTCCTCTGGATCTGAAAAAAAGCTTTTAATTGTGTAGAATGAGGCTACTCTGTTTCAAACCTCTCGGGTTTAGTTTGATAATAGATTTTGTCCCATAGCACTGCTCATTATCTGTAGTCAAAGCCAATGGTTTGATTATCCCCTTCCTTTCAATTAGGCCTCTGCACCCACGAGGCCCAGCCAAGTTGCTGTATTGATATAAGTTAACTTTCAAGTTAGTTTTGCAGGGTATCACAAGGATGGGTTGATCAGTAGAGCTTCAATCTTAGCCAGCTGCAGATTCAGTCAGTCACTGAGAAGGATCAAAGATAACCACAAAATAACCCAATAGTTAAGACCTAAAAATACATGGCAAGGTTTGAAGCCTGATTCTGTGTCAAAGCAGCACGGCTAGTTTGTATCGATCTAAGAGCCTAATGGAGGTACTGTAGAACAATGGGAAGACATTGGCTGAGATTATTTTGTGACTCCTGATATCAAAACTGTATTAAATTATCAAGATTCCAAAAAAAAATTTCAGCACAAAATTTCCTTTCCTGTTCCACCTTCTATAAAAATGTGTGCAGTTTTTCCTTCTAAACTCATGTTAATGACCTTGTTTAAATAAAGGTGATAACAAACATCTTTAAGTCTTGCACTTGCATGCAGCTTAATTTCTAAATTATTGCTTATCATCACTATAACAGTAAACTTTGAAATATTTCACAGTGCCACTATGGGGTTTGAAAACACTGTATCACATAATTCTATAGTTTACACAGACAGTATCCCAGAACATGAGGAAAGTAATTTTAAATTAATCTCAGAATTGGCCAAAATGAAAAAAAAAAAAAAAAAAGAAAAAATACTGTTTTAAATCCTTGACTTAATCCAGAAATAAATGCAGGATTTGTTGTATATAATAGGTACATAATCAGTGTCATTTTGAATCTAACTGTTAAGAGAATTTGGGTGAAAGTTTGCAGTGAATGAAACCATTTATCTCTAAATATCTTCTGCTAAAGTGTGTATTTCAACTTCAAAAAAAATTGCAAGAAAAAAGAAAGCTTGTAAATTGCTAATATGGCGTCTGAAAAAAGATATCATCTGAAAAAATACAGCCCACATTATGCATGGCAGTAAGTGTGAAGAAAGGGTTTGTGGAAATGTAGAGGAAATAGGAATTTGCAGGTGGATGACTGAGAAATATTGCTTCTTGATAGAATAATACAAAGATTTTGAGAGCCTATGTCAGAGGAAGGAAAGACCCATTAGGGGGAATATGGGTTTAAGAAATTACTTTAGGGAAGGTAGCAGCTTTGCTGGTGGCAGATACCTCACAACTTTTTTTTCACGGTGAGGGAAAACCTGGAAAATGTTATAACACTACATGTATGTTCTGCACTAGGGGGATAGGGGGTGAGGAGAGGTGAGGTGAGAGCGAGCTGATGCAGGGATCTTTCTGGATCTCATTAAGAAAGGCCCAACAACAAATGGCTTAATACGATAACTGCTTTAATAAGACAGCATAAGAGGAATATAGGTAGCTAGTAACATCTTAACACCCCTTCAGATGCTGGGCACCTTGTGTTTGTGCAGCATCAGGCAGAGCACTGATGGATTTTCCCATGGCATGCTGCACAGAGCAGATCCTGTCCATACAGAGTAACTCTCCCTTTCAGTCATTTGAGGTAATGTATTATTTCCTTACAAGAAAACAACTCTGTTCCTAAAAGATGTTCTCATAAGAACTCCTTACCTCACTGTTAGACAAAGGCAAGGCCATGCAGGAGGTGTAACCACAGTGCTAATCAGGAGCTGCCCACAGGCTCCTCTGTTGCCATGCACAGGATGAGTCTGTCCCACAGCCACGGGATACATGCAGCATGGCAAGGCACAGCATAGGACAGCCTGAAGGCCATGGTGGGCATGTGGTGCCTGCCCAGGTTAGATGTGCTGTGGGTCATGGGCTCTTGAACGTGCAACAGACTCCTGGTCAAGATCAGTGAAGTGTATTGATTTCCTCTGCCTGCCTTCAATACATGTTCCAAGATACGGGACTGAAGGTTTCTTCAGGTTTTATGAGCCTTTCTCTACCCTCCCACTCTGTGAACAGTACCCTCAGAAATATCCCCCCACTTTGGATGTGTCTGACTTTATCCCCTTCTCCCTGTCTATGTGGCAGGTCATGCAAAAAATCTGACCCTGCATGATGACTGAACTCCTCTCCTTACTCTCCATATATTTCAAGGTCTGGGTAACAGATGATAGAAATAAGGAAGCACAAGCTGATACAAATGAAAACTAAGGAATATATATGAGAGTACATACCACATCCTGTTATAGAAGGGAAACTGTATGAAGGTAGAGGGTCCAGTTAGTTAGGGTTAAGACTGGAATGATGAAAGGATTTAATTTTGAAAAGGTAATTTTTTTATGTGAACACCAACCTACACAGTTAGGAACAGAAATCAACAGTCCACATGTAAACTTTGCCACATCTCTATTCCCCTTGAAAGGAACTGTGTCTTCAACTACTTTTTTAGACTAATCTCTGAATCTGCATGAAAACATGCTACTGTCAGTTTGACAACGTATATTTTGATTTGACACCACTCAAAGCTTTCTTCTTCCAAGGATGGATGAGTAAAAGCCAGGAAATAGTTTGAAAGCTCAGATGAAATATATAGTTATACTTACTAGCACTTGTGAACAGTTGATTTACTGCTAAGGAAAAAAAAATATATCAACAGATACAGTTTGCTTCATTATGTGTGTAATAAAGTGGCTAATGTTCTTTTCCTCCCTTTTGTAGCAATAGTAAATGAAGATTTGCATTCTGGGTAAAGCTTTCTCTGGGGAAGCAGCAGAAGCCTAGACCAACAATCCCTAAGCCCCAAACCTTGTTAAATGTAGTTTCAGTCCTGGGGACCTAATGCACTGATTGCTTCCCAAGAAGGAGTCTCATTGCTTGCTCCATTCAGTCCTATTACTGAAGGTCTAATTACATCTATTATGCTGTTCAGTTTCACAGACGGTTATTGAGGGGAGGAGGATGTGAAAGGGGGCGGGGGGCTAGGGTTGGGGAGAGGGGGAGGAGAAGAAGAAACCAAAGTGTATGGCAGGAAAATAGCCCACAGGCCTCAATGATTGAGAAATGAACTGATGACTGAACTACTATGTGAGATTATATCTAAACCACCAAGTGTGTTACTGTAACAAGACAAAATGGAGATGGTTCCAATTTTGTATTATTGCCCAGGCAAGAGAGAACCAATTACTCTGTCAAAATCTTAGGTACTGGATTTTAAAAGCTTCACAAGGCCTTAGCTCAACCAAACAAACCTTAGCATGAAAAAGAAAAAAGGGGTGGGGGGAAGTGAAGGATTTTTTAACAATGTTGTAGAGTTTCATTTACATTCCAGGCTGCCAAAAGCCCTTCCCAGATCTCTTTTTCTCAATATAATGCAAACATCACATGCTATATTATGCTTTTGTGTAGCCTAGATTAAGACTGTTATCATGGCCTAATAGAGCTCAAAATGAGAGGAGGGGAGGGAGGGGGAAAGACACTCATTATTTTTAGATGGTTTCTCTTTTCCCATAGGGTTCCCATACATCCTACTTAGGAGCAACTCATTCCAGCGCTGATTAAGTGGGAAATACACAGAATCTCAAAAGGTCAAACCTATAATCAGCTGCCCTAAGGGGTTGACATGGAAAACTTCTTAATCCAAGTTCATTTTATTGTAATCTTATAACAATGTGCAGCCAGTGATACACATTGAGGGAAAGAGGGGGCACTCCTAACACAGCTTCTTAGGATGCCTCAGCATTACAGTATTCTGTTTTATCGGGGTTTTTTGGTCAGGATTCCCATTATTTTTTCCATTCAGTTTGTGCATGTTGATTGTTCGCTTTCCTGCTGCTGAGGTGGGTGCATTTATAATAAGCTAAATGTGCATGAGACATACACACTGCTTACTGCTGAGAAAATAATTCCCAAGTTGCTCTACAGAGCAAGCAGGGAAACAAAGCTCACCCAGAGACAGGAAGGAAGAAGAGGGAAGGAAAAACAGAAACAAATTATTTAATAAAAACCTTATAATTATTTAGGTAAAACCGAATTTTTGAATGAGCATTATTTCCGGGCATGTGCATTATGATAGCAATGAATTGTATTTAAACACATTATTTCCAAATGATCTCTGTTTGATTACTACTTCACATCTTGTGAATCACTTATACACCCTTGCAAAGCAGTGCCTGATCCAGCTGCTCTGGAAGCAATGGAGACACTCATTCATTTCAAGAGGATCCAAAGACCTCTAAGGAACATACCACTTAAACCATAGCAAATCTGGCAGCAGGATTTTTATGTTTTGTTTAGTTTACAATGTACAGATTACCTTCCAGGACTGGTTCTAGGCATAAGCTAAGTAGCCAGTTGCTTATGTCTGCAAAATTCAGGGGGCAGAAAACAGCCACGGCCCCACTACTTACATTTCCTATGCCAGGGGTGTGGAAAACTGGACTGACTGCTGTCATAGCTTTGAGAGGGTCTAGGGCATTAAAGTGGAGCATCCTCTCCAAAGGTGACATCACAGTCTTCCATATTTCTGTTCCTCCCCAGGCAAAGGCAGAAGCTGCTTGGTCTACTCTCCAAAGCTCTTTCTCTCACTTTACCTCAGTACTTTTCTTTTCTCATTTTCTTCTTCTTTCTATGTCAGAAGCAGCCAGGTCTCTGCTCCCTCTTGTTGGTGTAAGAAAGGTAGTTTCCCTTTTACAGCAAAGCTGCCTTTAACTAGCCACACTTCACTTGCTTTAACTAAGTGCAAAGCAGTGCTGAATTGTACAGTTTCAATCACTTTGTAGTACAAGTTTCAAAACTGTGGCACAGCTGCATTTTTATCATTATGGGAATGCTCTGAGTGCTCCCAATATATCTCCACAAAGCCCCCTGGATGTCGAGAACCATTCCAAACCAGGCCTTCACCAAGCAATAGTTGAACCTGTGTTACTTTGGTCAGCTGAACTTGTATGGGAATAGACCCTTCCCAGGTGACAACTCTAAAGTGTTGTCATATTTACCATATAGGTATGAGGCTGTGATTTTGTGTAATAAACATGTGGTCTGATTATTTCTCTGCATAATGGAACTGTAAGGGTGATTCATCTGTTACACAATGTCCACTTTAGAGACAGCTGTATGGATAAAACCAACAGCAAAGCCCCAGAAACAAATAATCAAACACTTCAAGATAGAGGGGGCTTTCAGCACAAACACTTCTTGTATCTCAGAATAAATAACCCACATCGAGGTCCAGAAGTAGAAATCAAAACCTAGCCTTTGGAAAAGACAAGTGCTACACAATTTTGCGCAGAGGGCATCTGGGCAGAGGGATATATCTGATACATTACACTTACTATATATCTTGGAACAGATGTATTTTTCAAAGAATTAAAAAAAAAACCCAAATCAACAAAACCCCTCAAAACAAACCAAAGTTTTTGAATGTCTTCCTGTGGTCTGAAAGAAATTTATTTTCAAAGCTAGATTTTCAGAAGTTATGGCACAGAGATCTATATGAAAATAAATCTACTTATAACCAAGCAATAGAATTTGGAAACTGTAAATATATGCAAATAGATGCATGTAAAAAATTCAGGATACACTTGCACAGGTTAGAACATTTATATGTGAAAAGAGATTTTTTTAGTTAATTAAATTCCAACAGGGTGAAATGATGATTTTTTCTTTTTCTCACAGTAAGTAGCATCCCTATCCCCATCTTCTCCGTGAGACAGAAAGACAATTTTGCAAACAGACTTACCACATTAATGTGTCGTAACCCGAAGCTAGCCTTTTAGGTGAAGACTTGACAAACTTTGTACTGCAGTAGCACCAGAAATAGTCCAAAATTCTATTGCACCATGTACTGTACAAAGGTAGATCAAAACTATTGTCAGGTTTTGAGTAGAAACAATTTTCAAGATACAATCTCATTTCTAAAGACCAGGGAAGAATGAGCAGAAGCCATCAAATGTCATAAAAATACATATTTAGTATGGCTTTTTAGTGGTCATAAAGCACATGTAGCTTATTTCACTCACTGTCCGATCAGTATGGTACAAATGAGAATCAAACTCTCACAATGAAGACAGAAGCAATCCTCAGCTCCTCCTGTCATGAAAATCAAATCACATTCAAACTACTTTCAGAGGTATGGAACCATTTACCACTTTAGCTTAGCTCTTCTCATTATGATCATAGCTAGGTTTGTGTATGGTCAGGAAGTATGCTTCACATACTACTGTGGAAATATTGAATGTCCCATCTTGCATGTTCATTTTACGTTTCCATTTTGCACTGCATGATCATTGTGCATTTATCTCACATGTCCATTTAAGTGGCTTTACAGTTGTACCATTCTGATTAAGGAGCACTTCATATTCACATTATGTAGGCATAAATAGAATAATAACCTCATTATCACTTCAATTTATGTATGACTGCCTTGCATAGTTCCAGCAAGGTCAACGAATCTAGGACTTTAGGACTGTAAAGTCCTCCTCTGATGCCGCTCAGATGAGCAAAGGCCAGAGATACTTAGAAGACGTGGCCATAGAATTTCTGGTGATCAGGCAATTGAATGTTTCAAGTCCATTTTGTCCTCCCTACAACAATGTGCAAATGCAAATGGATATTAAATTTAGATGAGATCTGATCCATATTAATTCCTGCTTTAAATTTTACTTAAATCACTTCCAATACATATCCTTGGGGTTGCTTTTCTAGTTCAGTCTCAGTCTTTGCACTTTTTTTGAGGATCTTGATAAACTTAGAGCATACTCCTTTATTTTCACTTATTTGAATTAAAGTGAACTTTCTTTAATGAGTTCATCCTGATTTATGCCTTTCTTCAGAGACATTTGCAGTGAAAAGGTGTGTTGCTCAGATGGAGTAACCGCAACCTTTTTTGGATATTGTTTTTTGATACACAAAATGTCCTAGTCATTTGCAATTTTTGATGTATTTTTCAAAATGCAGGTATTTCAGCAAATCACAAATGACCATCAATCTAACAGCTGCCAGAGTTGGCAGCATCCCAAAAGCAAACAATTCTGATGGCTTCTGTATTAGTGAAGAAACTGAAAATAAAAGAATGGAGGACCCACAGAGAAGCATCAGACGGTGGGACGCCCTGTTCATACTCATCAATCATCCTGTGACTTGGGAAACTGATCCACTTTAAAACTAACTCAGCAAAAAAAAGGTCTAACTTTAATGTGGATCAATACTCCAAAACAGTGTGCCTGAAGACTACAGCAATATATCTACTCATACAGATGAGGGAGGGCATGACAACAGGAATAAGCAATCATTGACAGGAAGGAGGAAAACCTGTTTCTTTGTCAGCAATATGGGCTTAAAACAATTATGAAAATACAAGGTAATGGTGTTCAAAAGAAAAACAAAATCCTAGTCAAATGTTTCCTCAGAATTTTAAATTTTAACTCAGCCTCACCGGTCATCTTTGGAGTGACTCTGAACTTCAAAGCCTCAGATGATAGGAAGCAACTCCCTTTCTCAAATGAATCATTTGTCTATTTACATCAAATGAGCAAAACCCAATCAATGTGTTAGTGATTGACTTCCAATGCCAGGAAAGACCTGTCTGCTGTTGAGTGGGTCAGTGTTATGGTCAGCTATCCAGTGCCAAGTATGAATTGCCTGCTTCTCTGGGATCCAGAACAGATCTGAGCCAAGATGATAAGGTTTTGTTAGGAAATTGCTGACTCACTGAAATGGAAGCAAATTATTGTTAATTAAGCAGTTTTGGCCAGCAGGCAAATTTCACAAATCTAGGTGAAAGTTCAAGGGAAACCAATACTCTTGAGTAAGAAAAAGCCCAATAGTTGGAGCACTTGCCTAAATATAAAAGACTCAGTCATACTTCTGCTCCACCTCAGTGCTTTAAATACTTAAGTATGAACTGGGCCACTGAATTCAGCAGACGAAGGTTATTCCCTACTCCAAGTAGGTCTCTTTCTCATAAGTTCCGCCCCCCCCGGGCTTAATCTGCACTTTATTTTCCTCAACCTAAACCTCACTGAGAAGTAAACTCAGGCAACAGTTGTGAATTTTCTTAGGTTAAAGGAAATATAGCTTAAAACATCTGTTTCTCTCTCTGCCCATCCGGCACCAAAAAGTCCATTATGACTGGCATACATAATCTCAACGGAGATATCAAATCATAGTAAGGATGTGCATCTTTCTCTTTTCTTGTAAGTTATTTATTTCCTTGGAATCTAAGGCAAAGATGAAGATTGAGACTACTGGGGATTTCATTAATATGACAGAATGGATGCACTGCGGTCTCAGTGAGCTTATTTTTGACATGCTGCTAAAAGATGTGAAGGCATGTTTGTCAGGTCACTCTTCTTAATAGAGAAAATGCACACACATTTCTTTTCAAATGTCAAGCATATTGAAGTGTAGTATAAGTTGGTAGCTGGATGGTGAAAACTAAACCAGATAAAACACACGCAGTCCTAGCAGATTGGAAGAAGTGACAGATAGGAAAGATTATAAAGGCCCTCTGTAATACAAAGATGCGTGCACCCTACTTGTTACTGAGCTCCCAGTTTTTTTTACATGGTCCTATCATAAGCTGCACATAGTACTTATATTGGAGCAATGGCTGTGTTTTCTGACTTGGCGCCTGCTAACATCATCCATATCTTACTCTTTTCACAACAAGCCACTTACAATGCAGCCCACATGAGCCTATCTTATATCAAATTTAAACTGAAGCTAGTGCAGGATCTACTCGTTTGTGAAGCGCTGTTATGTCCCTGATGGGCATTGACCTATGAGTGACATTGATGGACGATTGAATTTAAATGAAGCTTAAGACTTTTTTTTGACCTGTAATACCTTGTTTTGTCCTATTAGAATGCATGCTTCTGGGTGTTTTCGAGCTGAGAAGTTTTAGGGAGGGTGGGAGGAAGGAAGATTTGGTGGAAAGGGTGTCTCCTCCCTTCCCCCTCCCCCATCTTTTTATTAGGGATAGCAAGTAGTTTAGGTAGCCTCTTTAGCCTAACCCAACCAGCCTAACCTGCTGGTCTGAGGCAGCTTCTACAGTCTCTTCATGGCTACCTTTCAGAAACAGCAAAAAGGTTACTGAAACTAAATTAAAGGTTTCACAGTGGGTTTCTCAAGAAACAGAAAGTGTACTGATTTCTAAAATAGCTAGAAAGGAACATGGCATGAGCTGGAAGCCTTAAGCACAATATTAAATACTGTTGTGGTCACAGGTCTTTATAGAATAATAGAACACAGACTGCTGCCATCAATCGGCTTTAGATTCATGCTGGTGACTGGATGATCACAGATAATAAAACATTAACTTTTATGATCTGATAAAAAGCAGTGCCCCGAGTATGAAAAAGTAGCCATGCTCTGGCTTGATGATGAGAAGGATAGCTCTGCATTAATCTAGGTCCAGCTATGCAACCAATACAGCTTGGACAGAAAGTGTGCTGAGGTGAAAGATGCCACTGCTGAGTCTAGAGCTGCCCCATGCTATAGAAGATTTCAGGCTCCCAAGCTAGAGCTGTAGAAACTGAAAGCGTTGAACTGATTTCAGCTGAAGCTTCCTACCCCAGTATTGCCTGTAACTGCACAGGTTACAGAGGGAGGTGTAACTCAGTGAGGGCTTGTAAGGAAAGGATTTGAAAAACAATCCAAGAAAGCAAAACAAAGAAAAACCAGAGAGTTCTCCAAACCTATATCTGAAACAATTCCTATGGGCAAAGGCACAGGTGTGTGAGATGACTCTGGAAAAGCAATTGGAAATTTCCTGTGGCCTCAGTGTAAATCCCTTTCATTCAGAGGTCAGCATTTAGTGTTTGTAGCTAAGGAGAGTCTTCCACTGGCTACTCAGTGTGCTTCTGTTTCTATGACAGTTTTTAGCCTGATGCTGAGAGAGCCCTGTCAGATAAAGTGTAAGCCACATTCACCTGTAAGTGCCCCACACTAGCTTGTGATGCCTAATCTCTTTTATTGATCCTACTAGCTGGTTTCTGGAGCCATTGATTTTCCTTGCTGTCAGTTTGTGGCCTTGACTCTTTAATGTTTATTCAGACTGGTCTCCATAAATTGCTTCTGGTGCTGAGGGCAAGGAAGGCGGCAGGAGGTCAGGGGTACGTGTATACCTGTCCATATATATAAATCACAGCTTTTGTTCTTCGCTGTTGTTTGTGAACACTGTTTGCTGGGTGAATAAAGAGGAAGTATTCTACTAAAACATGGAGAAGCTATTACTAATTCCCCTGTGTCTGCAATTTTATTGCAGTCTAGTTTTTCAATTTTCTGTATCTTAATGGTAGCTCTTGTTATCTACTCAAACATGTAATGTTTCTTTTTGTTAGAGAGACACAAAGAGGGACAAAAATTGTTTGTTTGCTAGCACAGAACTGTACTTTTAAAGCAGGAAGGGGTGTATATATTTTGTTGGTGAGTTTTCAGGGTGGAGGTGGGGGGAATTGTTACTTCTTGCTTCTTTAAATTTCAGTCTTTGTAGAAAACAGTAAGACTCAATGGTGGTGGACTTAAGGGCACTTGTACAAACAAGCAAATACCACCTCTCTTGCTGACAGCATCCAAAATTCTGTCCATTTAAAGAAGGACCGTAGCCTTCATTAAGCAGAAATGGCAGTGCTGTTCCAGCAGGAGGAGAAGTATTCTTCTCTGGTAATGTCACTGGCAAAGATGGCAAAACAGGAAATGGTTTAAGAGAAGGGGTTTGTGCTATATACCAATAATTCGGGAGCGCATCCTGAAAATTCAAAGGGAAAAGCCCCACAGCTCATTTAACAGTGAGCTGCTAGAATGCTATAGCCTTAAATCAATGGAAACTGTTTTGCAACAGCTAAGATTTTTTTCCTCTGCAGCAGTAAACATCACAGTCTGTACAAGGTGACAAGTGGTTCTCCTGAGGCTAGGAGGACAGTAATCAATAGAGGTGCAGTTTGGGCCACTGTTCTGTCTGTTGATGCAGAAACATTGTGCACAGATATAATGCTAAGAATAAATCAAAAGAAGAAAGAGAATCTGCTCCAAGATAGGTAAAGGAATACCTTACAGGGAATACCTTACCTGATTCAAGTTTTTTCCATTTGACCTCTGTTTGTTTGTATGGTCATTCACTATCCTAAACTTAAGGAAGTTCAGTTCGTTATAAAAGGGAAACGTAGCAACACTGGCAGGATAAATATTTGGCCTAATATGCAACTTTCGTCTGTTCCTCCTTCTTGCAAAAGTCAGTGTAACCTTTTATACATTTTTTAAAACCAATTAAACATGTTACAAATGACCAGCACCCAGAACAAAGTCTGTGACACAGCTTCATGTTCAGGTTGCAGTTTCAGTAATTTTGAGGATTAATGGCAAGGATTCTCTCTGAGAAGTCTTTAAGTACCTTGAAACTGTCCTTTAACTGAGGCTAATATACCCTTAACTTAGATGCAAGGCCCTAAAGCATCTAAGACAGGAAGCTGCACTATTTTTTACATACCTTCATATATTAAAGCTTTGCATTTCATAATATATATTTCATTGGTAGATGATGTTCTGATTCTAGACAATATAAAGTACTAGAGGAAGGAAAGTGTTTTTAGTAGTATGCCTCTTTGCTTCCTATACAGAAATGGAATGCAACTTTAAAATCAGCACCACAGCAAGGAAGCAAAATGGATTAAGATATCAGGGAATGCTCCTAAGACTCTCATGTGGGTCCTCCAAAGAAAGAAATCAGTAAACTTTGGAGTCATTAAGGAAGAATGATAAAGAAAAACATGAACAATTCTTATGAAAGATTTATATGTTGGCATATTTACTGTAGTTACATATTCTAATGAACACTACAGCAGAAGGAACATCCTGCCCCCAGTTTAATTGTAATCAATCAACTGTAACCAATTATATCATTATTTAAAACAATAAGGATGACCAAACTCTCAATGAATTGACTAGTAATTTCTAATAGTCTTCAATATAACCAATGTAAAGAATAACCAGTGTAATTTAATACAGCATAATCAGTGTGATTCAGTATATGAAATTAATTTGGCAACCATTAAATTAATTGGCAAAATTCTTGCTTGCTTTGTTGGGCCTCTGCTCATAAAAGACTAGAAGCTGGATCTGGACAAAAAGCAAATTATTCAAATGGTCCAAATGTTCCACAAAAATGAGTACAGTAAAAATAACTTTTTGCATAGCCTATTTAACCTGCAGACTAGAAACAGAACAAGACTACAGGCTTTCTTCTGTAAGTACGTAGTGCTTAGGTACATTTTCCTTCAGCCCAAGTAAAGCAAGCAACTTCCCGCACTACAGATTTTTCTGTACTGACACAACATATTTTTATATAGCTGAGTTTAGCAATGCATAATACCTCATTAACATTTAACAGCATGAAATATGTCTCTGAAGGGTTTTGGTTTTGTTGTTTGGTTTTTTTAATGTAAAATAGGAAGGAAGGTTGTTAAACTTTATTTTCCTCTGGAAAAGCAAAACAGAAAATGTTTTCCCTTCACGTTTTTCCTTCTGATGTCAGGAGATTACATTAGAGTATTCCTTATTTTCACTCATGACTGACATTTAAATACCAGAAATGACAAGTTTTGGAGATGGTAAGGAATAATAATTCATTTATGTCTATAAATATCCAAGATATGTTTAGTTAGGAGGAAACAGATGACCTAACAGAAGACTAAATCTTGGCAAGTTTAGTTACATTGACCAAACCCTGCCAATTAAATTTCAGCCAGCTGGTTGCTTCTAATCCTCTCTTCTTCAGGCTGTTTGAATGATTTTTACGTTTTTGAGTTGTGTTTTTTTCATGCCACTTTCTTCCATCACTAACAACACCAAACAAAACAACATTTCGCATGAGAATGAATCACAGATGAAATGTCATTGGGTTTACTGGACTGGGGATGAGGCCAAAAGCACTTAGAAAAATGTGAAACTTTATTACACATCCATAACTCCAAGCTACCAACTGATAAGGAGTATAATTTAAGGTAGTAGCCAACTGAACACCCTAGCTGTTAACTAGATTGCTGAATATTAGCTAAACAACTCTTGTTTATCCCCACATTAGGGCATTTGTTTTCTACTTACAGTATTAGAGAGAAGGAAGGTCAAAGAAGGGAATGATAAAAGGTTGGCACTGCCATTCCAGTGTACATCCTGCGGGTGATTAGTACAGCCCTTCCTCTGCACTGTTCAGCAGTTTCTTCCCGAATGCTATTCCTGGTTTCTCATATAGTCAGAAAGAACTGAGCTGTCTTACCCAAACAGGTAAGCAGTTCTACTTCGGCATGGATGTTCTGCTTTGTTTTGCTTTCTTATGAAGGCAAAATCCTTGTTATTAAGACCAGAACTGTGGCCCAGTTCCAGATTCATATGCAGTTCGGGGCAGCCCAAGAACTGAGCAGAATACATAAATGAAGAGTTCCTGCTTTCTTTCATATCTGGGGATGGAGCAAGAACAAACAAAGCACACACACAAAAAAAAGTATTTGCACATCTGGTTACTGTAATTACAGGGGAAGTTGATTTGTCACAGTCTGTTTGCATCAATGAGCTGACACAGGAAAGATGCATGTGTGGTCTTCTTGGAGGAAGAAATTCACTTTTCCACACAGCTCTGCAAAAAGCATAAGGTAATGTGATTCCAGACTTATTACTTTGGACAGTTTGGGCATTTTAAATGCATGTAATTAAACATACAAAGAAGAGTTGGATGAGAAAGTCGAACCCAATAAACAAAGCTCTGGTATTTTACAGACTAAAAATGGGACAATTGTGAAGGTGAGTACTTGTTAAAAATAAGCATCTGGCACTGTAATCAATTAATCTGATTCACTAAGCAATAGCAATCATAGTTGGTTTTTTTTTTTTTTAGTTTGGCAAATCACAAGGCAATTGGTGTTGTCAATTTGGTGTTGTCATAGTCATGTCCCATTGTGCTGGAGAAAAAAGAAGGCTGTGGAAGGATTAATCTTTCCAAAACACCATTCATTTAAAGGATGAAAAATACAAAGTTAGGATATGAACAGGATAGTAAACAAGAGGATCAGTGATCTCAGTTTTGTTAGTTGCAAAAAAATGTTATCCACTTCCTTAAGCTTTGAAAAATTAGAATTAGAAAGCATTGAATAGAGAGAAATTATTAAGAATCATTCTAGACTTATTCTAATTCAAACAGTGCATACAATCACAGGAATAATATTTTATTCAAAGGCTTTTATGTGAGTTAAAAAAAACAAATCTAGTGTAGAACATACATATGATGGGATCCTTGCAGTCTCTATGTGATCTCTACATGAGGCATTAATCTCCTCCCCACTGCAATTGCTTCATAAACGGCCAAGTGTTATGGACAACAGTATTACCCAGTGCTTTGTAAGTACTCCGTAGAAGAGAGAGAAAGTGTAGCATATGAGTGTAAGCAGACCATTATTTCCACAGGAATACCAGGACTGAGGTATAGTTAACCACTGAAATAATCGTATAACTTGATTTCCAGGATTCATTAGCCTAAGAGAGTCAAGAGAACATTTGAAGGTTCTTTCCTTGAGACAAGCATTACTGTTTAGTCTACCGGACTTTACACAAGTAAGGCAAAAACTGGGTTATGCACAGCTTAATTAATTTGCCTGAGGCCTGAGAATTTCATGGCAAAACTAGAATTCAGCTCTGTTGAGCCTGGGCCCTATGTCCTATGCTGTAAATTAACATTCTTTGCAAGACTGAAACTGTCAGCTGTTATGTACTCAGACACAAAGAACAAATCACTCCTTAACCTTCTATTTGTTAGGCTAAATAGATTGAACTCCTGTCTTATACCGTAAGGAGCATCTTCCAGTCCTAATTATTTGTCTCTGGAACCTCTTGAAACATTCAGCATCTTCCTCCAAATGTAGATACTTTCAATGGACACCATATTTCACCACTGGTGTTCCAGTAGTGATTACAAGGGCACATCCAGAAACAGTATAAGCTCTATTTTACTTGGTACATCCTGATTTAGACACCTCAAACTCTCATGATCTACTTACAGCTACATTGTTACACCAAGAACACCCAGCCAAACTCCAAACTTTTTAAAATAATCACAGCTGCCTAGGATAAAACCTCACATATTTGTAAGCAGCAGTTTAAGACTAAACTTTGCAGCCTGTATGAATTAGCTCTTACATGGATTCATCGTAATTAAAAAAAAAAATAAAAGCAGCATCAACAACACAGGGAAGGCAATCAAAGCAATGTTGGAAAGCTAACCAAACACAAAGAGATGAAAATAGTGTTTCCACTTGGGAAACATGTGAGCTTAATGAAAAGAAGGAATTGAGTGCCTCCCATGTTTAAATATTCCATAACTGTTCTTAAAAAAAACAAAGCAAAAGAAAAAAACCCCAAAAGTTAACATGGGAAAAGCTACAGAATTCAAACCATCAGAAGTTTTTTCTTTACAGATGCCTTTCTCTTGGGAGAAAGAATTGAAACAGCTTACTATTTTAGTTTCCTTGCATTTCTGTAGCTGTAGTAATCATAGTGAATTCAGTTGTTGCTGTCCGCACAATTGTCACAACAAATTCTCCCCTTATGAGAAAAATATTACATATTAATAAAAGCATATTGATGTAAAATTGCCTTTTCTTTGTTTTCAGGATATGATTCTAAGATCTATGTAAGCAGAGGCATCAGCCATTTGGAT